>NC_083466.1:5096538-5122790 GCF_030014155.1 Tachysurus vachellii
AACAAGACAGAAATTGAAGTCCTATGTGTGACCGGGGATTTAAATTCACCACCAGGAACACATTGAGGGGTTCTACTTTATTGTTTATTCATTTACTGTTTTCGAGAAAATGATTCACTATCAAAAGCGACCTCTCAACTTAATTGAGAAGAAAGTTTACAAAAAGATCAGTAAAAGCGAAACAAAATTTATATAAATAAAATGAGCGCTTTCACAGAGCTGATGACACAAATTAAACCTTCGTAGCTCTACGATGTTATTTTCAAATGCAAGAGAATAGGAAAATTACAAAAATCTCAGTGCAAAAGAAAATAGAAAATAAAACAATTACAAATAATGCAACAATATCAAAATGTTACAACACAATACGGCAGTGGGAATACTGTACAAAAAGGACAAAATGACATGAGTACATTTTTATATTACCCACTTCCACCATTTGAGTAAAATGAGAGAAAATAACACTCACATCACGTTGAGCTCCAACATAAAACCAGATACACTTTACAAAGGATGAAATCTCCAACATATGTTGTTCACTGCGTAAAGAACCACATTAAATACACATCACTTGAAAAGCACAACAACATTTGAAGAATAAAGTGTACAACATTTTCTTAATGTTAAATGAAACGGGCCAAACCGCATGGTATGACGTCATATCGGCATGGACATTATACACGACATATCGTTTCAAATACGACAGTTCTCCAAATCAACATAACAAAATATACATCCAAAATGGGTATTTAACTAAAATATAATCACAAATCAGTGTATTTACCCATGGATGACCACAATTTCCAGAGAACACGCGTTGCTTGCACTGCTCGCAATCTCAACAGGATATTTCAACGAGTGAGAGCGCATGCACACAGTCTCATAACACACACAGTGCCACCTGCTGACCACTCCAGGAACATACATGTAACTACTGTTTATCTTAACGCACTGAAAATAATGAGAATAATAAAATAGAATTTAACACGCAAGGAAAGAAACAAATTTTAAGGTAATTTACCACCCGGTTACATTCTCCCCTGCAATAAGTCAGCGTCCTCGATGACTCATTCAATCACAAATTTCGGCATTCATGGCACCTTGTAATGCCTTCTCAAACAACGCAGTGCCAATACTGGTCAACACTTGAGACACCATATCTGTGGTGACACTTACTGCATGACAAGCAGACCTGGGTGCATGAAAAGGATTTGTGTGAACACCCGCAGTTGACCGTTTGCTTCTGCGCACAGCTGGAACTGGTATTTCTCTAAAATCAGAGTTACGCATGTCACCAGTCTCCAGCTCCTGCAACTGGCCATGTTCACCTGTAGCCCTCGGGAACACATCATCATATTCTGTAGAGTCTCTACCAGTATCAGTTAATTCTTGTACTTGGATACCTTCGGAGCTGTCACCTCCCAACTCTGAAGTAACTGGTGGCTCTGAACCCATTGGACTGTTTGCGGCCACCCTCACAGAGGGTTGCACAACCTCCTCTACCACCACAAAATCTGGCTCAGACATCCCATTCTGATCCATGATGACAGGCTTTATATCTGGCCGAGATTTCTCTTTACCCCTAGGCCTAGGAGTGGGCACGGCACCTGGACACAACTCCGACCTGTGAACCCTCTTCGACGGCCCTCCCTCTAAAGGTTCCACAGTGTAAGTTGTGCCTACTATTTCTACAACTTGGTACACAGTCGGACTCCAGGCATCTTGAATTTTGTTCCTGCCTGGAGGCCGCTGGCGCAGATATACCAACTCGCCCACACTGACCTGGGGACAAAAAGTCTTTTCATTCAGACGCGTCACTCTCTCTAGAGCTTTCTCTTCTGAATACTCCCTAGCCTTCTCATGGGCATATCTCAGCCTCTCTTGATGCACAGACAACCAGTCTTGTTTCCGCTCAGAGATGTCCTCACCACCTAACAATGCATCAATGGGCAGATGTGGTTGTACCCCAAAAAGAAGATAATAAGGGGAAAACCCCGTAGTAGCATGCGGAGTCACATTATACGCATGGACTAACTCCGGCAAGTACTCAGGCCAATGCCGCTTACGTTCTGGCGGTAATGTACGTAACAGGTTGTGAAGTGTTCGGTTGTACCGTTCACATTGGGCATTTCCCTGCGGCCTATACGGGGTCGTACGAGTCTTTTTCACCCCATAGAGTCTGCACAGCTCGGCGATTACCTCACTTTCAAAGTTACGACCTTGATCGGAGTGCAACCTCTCTGGGACACCGTATTTCATAAACCACTCCTTTAACAAGACCTTTGCTGTGGTATCGGCCTTTTGATCTTTTGTGGGAAACGCCTGTGTAAACTTTGTGAAAACGTCGGTAACAACCAAAACATTTTCACGCCCGTCAGAAGCAGGCTCTAAGACTGTGAAGTCCACTGCAATCACTTCCAGGGGTCTGGAAGCCAAAAACGCTCTCACAGGGGCACGAACTTTGGGCTGAGGCAACTTTGTGAGGATGCACCGCTGACACTTCTTTACCCATTCCTCCACGTCCTCATACATACCGGACCAAAAACACCTCTGCTTCAACAACCCCAACGTCCGTTCAATACCCTGGTGCCCCAAATCGTTGTGCACACTTCGCAGCACTTGTTCCTTTAAACACCCTGGCAACAACAGTTGCCAGCAGCTATCCTCAGAAGGGATATCTACCACACGATATAGCAACCCATTTCGTTCTTTTATGAGGCCCCACTGCTTCAGAAGGCATTTCACAGACCTGGACAGAGACTGTCTTTCCAGGTGAACTGGTTTCTTTTTCTTATCCCAGAACCCTCGAAACACCTGCAGAACAGGATCACTTTTCTGAAACTCAACCAACTGTTCCCTGGTGTATCCGGGAAGCGTATGAGTGTTACCTTGGAGAGCAGTGATAGCATCTTCCCCAGCCTCCAACGCACGAATTTGCCTCAACCTGCTGCATTCAACACCCTTCAATGCAAGTTCAGGTTCCAAGGTGGTACCTCGCCTTATTACACCGCAAATCGCTACACACTCATCCCAGTCAGCGTCTGGATCAGGTTCAGGCTCCCCTGCAAACTCCTGCCTAGACAGAGCATCAGCTGCAACGTTACTCTTGCCTGGTCTGTACTTCACCTCGAAGTTGAATACCGACAGCTGTGCTACCCATCTCTGTTCAATCGCTCCTAACTTGGCAGTTTGCAAGTGACAGAGCGGATTATTATCCGTAATCACCTCGAACCAAGACCCAAGTAAATAGCCGCGGAATTTCTCGACTACAGCCCACTTAAGAGCCAGTAGCTCGAGCTTCATGCTACTGTAATTACGATCATTTCGCTCTGCATTACGCAATCTGCGGCTGGCGTACGCAATGACCCTCTTCACGTCACCCTGTTTCTGGCACAGGACGGCTCCTAAGCCATTCTGGCTTGCATCGGTTTCGAGAATGAAAGGACAAGTGAAGTCTGCGAAACCAAGCACAGGTGCTGTCGTCAGCTCCCTCTTCAACTGATTGAATGCATGGTCACATTCAGCAGACCACAGAGTGCTAAAGTGACGACCCCTCCTTACACATCTGCCTTCACTCAAGCACGCATTTACTAGGTCATGTAAGGGGCCAGCTATCCTAGAAAAACCCTCGATGAACTTTCTATAATAGCTGCAAAACCCTAGAAATGACCTCAACTCCTTGACGGTTTCTGGGGTCTTCCAATTACTGACTGCAGCAACCTTGTCTGGGTCAGGAGAAATCCCTTGCTCTGACACCTGGTGGCCAAGGAAACGCACAGAGTCTTGAAGGAACCGGCACTTGCCCAGCTTGACCTTTAAACCAGTCTCAGCCAACCGTTTCAGCACCATCTCTAACCTTTCTAGGTGTTCCCCAAACGTCTGTGAAAACAGCAAAATGTCATCTAGGTACACTATCGACACCTGGAAGATCAAGTCGCTCATGACAGCCTGCATTAGCCGCTGAAAGGTCGACGGTCCATTACAGACCCCAAACGGCATCCTCCGGTACTCAAATAAACCAAAAGGCGTGGTGAACGCCGTTTTGGCCCTATCCCTGTCACTCACCGCGATCTGATGATACCCAGAGGCCAAGTCCACAGTTGAGAAAAACTTTGCTCCCCTGAGGGCATCAAAGCTCTCGTCAATTCTGGGTAGCGGAAATGCGTCACGCCTCGTCTTGGCATTGAGTTTGCGATAATCTACGCACAACCGTAGCGACCCATCAGTTTTTCGCACCAGTACCACAGGCGAGGCGTAAGCACTCACACTCTCTTGAATGACACCCTTCTTCAGTAACTTAGTTATGTGCTCTCTAACCTCTTGGTACTGATTTGGGGGAATTCGTCGGTATGGCTGATTCACTGGTATGTCATCAGTCAGATGTATCTCATGCTGAACCTTATCTGTATAACCCAAATCATCATCCTCCAGGGCAAACACACTTGAATACTTGCTCAGCAGAGCTTTTAACTGAACCTGCTGCTCAGCAGTGCCTCCCATGTTGACATAATCTAAGACTGACTGGGCCTGAGGCTCAGAAACAGGACCTCCACCCATAGTGACTTGTTCTGTGTCTGCAGAGATTCGCTGAAACCTTACTTCGCAGGACGAACCCTCACTGTTACCACCTACCGGGGACAGCAAACCCAACCGGGCCCTAGGTTGAAGCCAAAGATCTTCCTGTGACAGGTTAAGTACTCTCACTGGACACACAGGTAACTCTGACGTGACCAAGGTAGGTACTACAACCAAACCTTCCGGTAAGGGCAAATTTGCTGGTTCTACCAACCACACAGAACCATCCTTTTTACTGCATTCAATCCCCTTAATCAGGACAGTGGCTGCCGACCAAGCTGGCACATGAGCCGGAGTTTTACCCATGACCCGAGCAGATGAAACTCGCTCAACTAACTCCACTGATTGTGCCTGCTGGAAGACTGCCCTCCAGTCAGAATCCAGCCTACCACCCAGCGTGGTGTCAAATTCAGCGTGAACGATCTGTCGGCACTTACTGATAATGTTCATTCCGATAAGCACAGCCACAGACGTTGGACTAGGAGCTTCTTTCACGATCAAGAACCCACACTCGGGCAGGGTCATCCCCATAACCTCCACGTCCAGCTCCATGTAACCCAAATAGGGAATATCTAAACCGTTGGCTGCTATGATCTTCAGCCAGCTAGAAGTAGACAACACATCACTCTCATCCCCAAACAGGTGCTCTCGGAAAAATTCCTCAGTAATAGTACTGACCTGACTACCGGTGTCAAGCAAACATGACACTGGAACAGACTTGATTTTCAGTTCTACCATGGGGCAAGTTCCAACTGCACGTTCCAAGAAACGGTCTCGACTAGTTCCCTCAGGCGGTAAACCAGAAACTACCCCTTGTGCAGCCTGAATCATCGCAACAGAAGGACCTGGTTTTTCTTGACCTTCAGTGGTCTGGGTAGCACTTTTAAATCTCCCACCCCGTCTCACAGTGCAGCGTCTAGCGATATGCCCAACCCCATTGCACCTGAAACAGATAGGTTCTCCCTTTTCTGTAAACCTGGGAGGAGAATTTGATGAAGGCACGAAATTCTGCAGAACTGACACTGACCGCTGCACAGTCAATTCTTTGACCACCTTAGTGAGCTCTGAAATAGTCTGCTCTTGCTCACTTATTCGCTTGTCTTGCCGGGAAATTACCTGCAAAATATCATTCAACACAGAAGAGTTTTGATTCTCAGACCCAACAGAAATACCTTCAGGTTCCCTTAACACTTCTAAATGGACCGGTCGACTATTTGCTACTCTGGTTGGCCTGGTCTCTTCCGTGGACCAGAGAATGGCCTCATCACGAATCTCAAGCAGGGTCAAATAGGGCTTTTCCCTGATTATTTTACGCAGCTCTCGCCTCAATGCGGCATCTCGCACGCCCTCCACAAACTGATCGCGCAAAATCCCCTGCTCATTAGCCAAACCATCTGGGGACTGTTTCACAATGGAACTTAACAGGCGAGAGAGAGCAAGAGAGTAGTTTCGGAGATCTTCCCCCTCCAAATGTTTGCGATTGTAAAACATTTGCAACAACTGAGTCCCACTACGCCGTTCCCCAAACGCGTCCCGCAAGAAAGTAAACAAATCACTGGCCTGTCTGGACTGATTTCCCACACATAAACGCACCTCTTCCAGTGCAGGCCCCCGCAAAAGTGAGATGATAAAGTCCAGCTGCTCTTCTCGTGTTTGGTCTCTGGCCCGTAGAACCCTTTCCACCTCCTCAATAAACTCCTCTACAGACCTCCCATCTTTGTTATACTCCCCGCTAAAAGGTTGAACCTGGCGTTCACGGGGAACATAAATGTAAGAGCGGGTTGTATTACCCCCAACAGCAGCCCTATTGGCCAGAGTGTCATTCCTCCAATCATTTAAATCTTGAATTTGACCCTTTATTTGCTCTATGACATCATTCCCCACAGCCCCAACATCAGGGACTTGTACGCTCCCTTCAGGCCGTTCGTCAGAGTCAGACATTTTCTACAGAAGTAGGTCAAAAAGCATTAACTCAGAATTAACTCAACTCAGTTGAAGATTAATGTCCTTGGTGCGAAACTCGTCCCGCTTTCTCAGACTGTTTTTTTTTTAGTACCTTAGACACACCCTCACACTAATGCACAGTTCCTGGGATGCAGCCATGAGATCCTGGAAGGCCACACGTTGACAGCAGGAAACGCATCAGTCTGGACCGATCTTCTTAGCAGCAGTCAAGCCTGGCACACTGGAAACCCAATCGGTCGCACGCTGACCACCTCATCCGCGATCCTCTGCACTCTGTAAAATATTCACCACTGCCGTATTGTCTAACTAAACCGCTCCAAAAAATCCTAATCAAAGTGAATAAACAACCCCACTCCTGGTACCAAAATGTGTGACCGGGGATTTAAATTCACCACCAGGAACACATTGAGGGGTTCTACTTTATTGTTTATTCATTTACTGTTTTCGAGAAAATGATTCACTATCAAAAGCGACCTCTCAACTTAATTGAGAAGAAAGTTTACAAAAAGATCAGTAAAAGCGAAACAAAATTTATATAAATAAAATGAGCGCTTTCACAGAGCTGATGACACAAATTAAACCTTCGTAGCTCTACGATGTTATTTTCAAATGCAAGAGAATAGGAAAATTACAAAAATCTCAGTGCAAAAGAAAATAGAAAATAAAACAATTACAAATAATGCAACAATATCAAAATGTTACAACACAATACGGCAGTGGGAATACTGTACAAAAAGGACAAAATGACATGAGTACATTTTTATATTACCCACTTCCACCATTTGAGTAAAATGAGAGAAAATAACACTCACATCACGTTGAGCTCCAACATAAAACCAGATACACTTTACAAAGGATGAAATCTCCAACATATGTTGTTCACTGCGTAAAGAACCACATTAAATACACATCACTTGAAAAGCACAACAACATTTGAAGAATAAAGTGTACAACATTTTCTTAATGTTAAATGAAACGGGCCAAACCGCATGGTATGACGTCATATCGGCATGGACATTATACACGACATATCGTTTCAAATACGACAGTTCTCCAAATCAACATAACAAAATATACATCCAAAATGGGTATTTAACTAAAATATAATCACAAATCAGTGTATTTACCCATGGATGACCACAATTTCCAGAGAACACGCGTTGCTTGCACTGCTCGCAATCTCAACAGGATATTTCAACGAGTGAGAGCGCATGCACACAGTCTCATAACACACACAGTGCCACCTGCTGACCACTCCAGGAACATACATGTAACTACTGTTTATCTTAACGCACTGAAAATAATGAGAATAATAAAATAGAATTTAACACGCAAGGAAAGAAACAAATTTTAAGGTAATTTACCACCCGGTTACATATGTGTACAATGTGTCAGGAAAGGGAGGAAGGGTTTTTACATCTGTTTTTACATTGAAAAGAATTGGAATTGTTTTTTAAACAATGTAAAGTTCTAATCAAAGATTAGAACTCGATTAGAGTCAAGAACATCCTCAGACTCGACTGAACTTACTATCAAAGATCTACAGATCTCAGATTCTGCACTCTATCATTGTGCTCTTCAAGTAGGATTACAGTGATACAGAGTCACTGAAAGGGTTTACAAAAACATAAAGTGTGTAAAAACCACAGAAAATGTAAGAGACTTCCTTTACCAACTGATCAGTTAACCACAGACACAAAGAACAAATTCAGGTAAAAAAATGCAACTTAAATAAACAGAAAAAGAAAGAAAATAAAAGAGAGATGAAAAGCTACACATTATTCACAGTAAATTGTTAATTTTTCATGCTAGAAAATATAATTTAATGACACTACTAGAGACATAAAGGTTAGCTGTCACTGATGGATAAAATGTGTAATACAATTAATGCAACTTTTCTGCTCAGTTTTCCCCAAAGATTCACTACATTCATTAAATAAGTAACTGAATGACTGATGGATTCATTCATTCATATGAATATGTCTTTATATTAGATTTATTTGGCTTGTACAGATGCAGTGAAGATGAAAGATTTGAATAAGGAAACTGTTAGTGGATTTACCTTTTCCTTGTTTTATGATTTATGATTATTGCTTGTACACAACTTTGATGAATATACACAGAGAATCTAAAACATAATTATGTGATCAGGGATGGCTCTAGCCTTTTGAGCTGGATATTTTTTCTGTATTTATGATTCCAACTTTATCAAAGCTTCCTGTAGATGATTGTCTGAATGATCACGTTATTTAGTTGAATAAGTGTGTAAATGTGTGTGTACATAGTGTCCTGCTTTGGACTCGTGTCCCATCTAGGATCTATTTCCTGCTTTATGCCCAGTGGAGTTAGGATATAATTCAGATCCACTACAACCCTGACCAGGATAAAGCAGTTACTGAAGATGAATAATGAATAAATGAACATTTTTGTCTGCAGCTACAGGACAATAAGCAGCTGCTTATATTGTTTTTTTATATATTTATTGTATTTTTTTTAGTCTTCGAGTGTTAAAAGCAGACTAAATAAATAAAATGAGTTGAAGCATAATAGAGATGATGAATAAATACGAGTGGGTGAAGCTAAATACAGACATTACAAACACAACACTTATGTTTATTTCTAAAGTTACAACTAACAAGGTTTTCTTCAATATGACTGATCTTGGTAAGTCATAATCATTACACAAATAAATAAAATGTAATAGTACAAGATGTCCAGAACAGAGCGTTTACTGGGTTTCTGATCTTCACTGTTTACTGGGTCCAGTAATAACCAGTCACACAATTTTTTATAATATTAGTTAAACTGCAATATTGTGTTCATTCAAAATACACTGTTTCTGCACTTGATAGTTAAATGCTGTTTAATCTGACAGACTGATGATGAAGTGAAGGTAAACGTGTAAATAGCTCCATCTTGTGAGAAAAGCATCATCGGTCTGTCAGATCAAAACTAAACAGTGTCACTTCCTGGGTGTGGTCTTCTAGAGACGTGTAAAGTTCAGCACATACAGCACTATTATACAGAATCATCACAGAGCTGTGTTCAGAAATGGCTCAACTATACAACTTACTGTACATAGTGAGATACACACCACTGATTCTCACTCTAGTTACAGGTCATTAACTTTCATTATGATATTTAATTAACAGTTAATTAAGTGCATTAATTAATAACAATATTAATGCTAATCTATTCTTTTTATTAGGCAATATTGGTTAAAAAACAAAAGAAAAAAAAAGAAAAAATCTTCACTGGTATAATTCTTTATATTCTTTTTCACTCCAGGCAGTTTTGCAGATACAATTGGACCAAAGGATGAAGATGCCAACATTGTGGGGACAGAAACAGACACTGTTACTCTGAAATGTTCATATGAGTCAAGCAGTGATGACATTTATCTTTACTGGTACAAACAATATCCTAACAGCGCACCACAGTTTTTACTGTATAAAGGAGCAAGGTTAAGATCTGACCAGAGCACTCCTGATGATCATCGATTAGAGACAAAAACAAGCAGAGACTCTACTTACTATCAGAGGTCTAAAGCTCTCAGATTCTGCTCTCTATCTTTGTGCTCTGTGGCACAGTGATACAGAGTCACTGTAAGGCTTTAGAAAAACAGTAAAACCTACAGATGAACTTTCAAAAACCACAAGATCAAAGAGACTCTTTTTATCTACTTTTTGGTTAACCACAGAAACAAGCAACATTTGCAGGTGGAGAAAATAACTCACAGTTTTGTTATACTATACGAATTGCAAACGGTTTCTAAGGTTTCTAATTCTCTCTTTCTCTCTCTTAGGAAAAGCGGAATGAATCATAATTATATATTTAATTTATTTATTGTATTATTTATAAAAAAGTACAAATGTCTCAGCAAATGTTAGATATTAACCAAACTCAGTTCTGATCTTAAAGTAACATATACAGTATATGTGTATAACATCTGTAAGAAATAAAGATGCTCTTTTTTGTTCCTAAAGACTCCACTATGGAAATTTCAGGAGAAATAAATCTGTTACAGCAGCATAAATTCCTGAACAGAACTGTATATTCCTCACTATACACAGCCTTTGTGCAACTGTTTAATGGTTTAAATGCATTATTACACTAATACTTCATAACATAATATTTTGATGTAAATAAGGCAGGGACTTATGCCCAGGAAATGGAAATGCCCAGCTTAAACACAGCCATGACACGCCTGCCCAGGATTTGACTCAACTCTACCGGGCATAGGATTTTCTGATGATCTAATTCTTTGGGATTTTATGATCTCGCTGAGGATGGAGGCATCCATAGGTGCCTTAGTCTTAGGTTTCTGCACTACTGTAGAACGCTGACACAAAAATAAACAGAGAAACACTCACAGTCATCAGTCTAAGGTCATGTTGATGCTCTATCCTTGTTTGTTTTGTTTATATGAAACACTCATATTTGGTCTGGTTTGCTGATGACGGCACGGCTGGCCGCTTCATATCCCTGAGAGACTCCTTGCCTGTGTTTCATTCCTGCTCCCCGTTTTAAGTTAAGCTGTTAAAAGACAAGACAAAGGCATATAGTGATGGCCGCTTTCGAAACACTGGTTAATGAAGCTTTTGTTTTGAATCATTGAAACTGCACTTGGGATTGAACTAGTGATGATTTGTGATCAACATGCTTTTTTATAGGTCACAGTTTATAAAGATGTGAATTATTAATATAATACATCTAATTATTGTTTTCATACATACACTCAGAGTACACACCTGAGCTGGTGAGCTCTCCTGTAGTAATAGAGCACTGATTAAGCTTCCTAACTGTTCACTGAGTCTGTGCTAGAGTGGGGTGTGATAAGCTAGCACTGGATCTGCATCTTTCACAACTCTGGGCTGTATTTCTGTGCTGGTTGGACACAGATGCTTGTTAGTTGACATAAGCAAGTTCATGCCAGAATGTTCCTTCTTGGTGGAAAGCAGAAGAATGTAAAAGTCTGCATGCCTGCGGGTAGCGTGGCTGAGTGGTCTAAGGTGCTGGATTTAGGCTCCAGTCTCTTTGGAGGCGTGGGTTCAAATCCCACCGCTGCCAGGGAAATGTTTCAAGGCACTGATTTAGTGTCCTGTCTCTGCTAGAGTGGGGTCTGATAACCTAGCACTGGGTCTGCATCTTAACTTTGGTCCATATTTCTGTGCTGGTAAACTTACATGCTCTTTGGAGGCGTGGGTTTAAATCCCACCGCTGTCAGAGAAACTTTTGAAGGCACCGCATAGTCTTTTTAGACAGTTTTTATTATCTTACCTAAATGTCTGCTCAGTCAGTGTATTTGTATTTACAATGGTAAAATTCTGTTGCACAGTAACTTACACAAAGCACGATGGAGTTTAAAATATAACTTTATATAATATGTAAACACTTTATGTAAATACTCACCAAGATGGACATTCTTAGACATTGTTTTGTGTGCAGGATTCAAGTAATGATCTGTGTTATGTTATGGAGGAATGCACAGTGTATTAGTGGGTTCGGCCTTAATAGTCCTGCAGTAGGAGAATTGCTGTGTGCATGGGATTGATGAATGTGAGGGTAGAAATTCAGCTGAAATTGGAGTAAATCTAGTTGTTTTAATCAAGATTATCCTACAAGATTTTTTTTCCACTACCCTTAAGTTCCCTATTATAGGCTAACCTGCAATTTTGTAAACCTACCTCAAACAAGAGGCTGAGGCTATAGAGTGCCAATGAACTTTGCAAAGCGTTGTGGGGTCTTAACAAAACAAAGGCTTTACAATGTTTGTGGCTCCCATGCCCTCTAGATATGAATCTTAGGAAAAAGAGTTACCGGACCCAGAGTCTCACACACTCACACTCGCGTCCCGTTGCTAATGCTCACAGCATTGTGTCATATTGCCGAAATAGCTCAGTTGGGAGAGTGTTAGACTGAAGATCTAAAGGTCCCTGGTTCAATCCCGGGTTTCGGCAATTGGTTTGCTTCTAGAGAGGTGGCGTATGTTTGTATCATTGGCTAGGGAGTGCCGATGAACTTTGCAAAGCCCTTGTGGCTTTGGATCTTGGTGTTCTTGACAAGACCATTTTTAAGCCTGTTTGGTAAAGGAATTGTGCCAGAAAGCTACATTTAAAGACACCGTGATTTTCAAATCTATCCCTGGGTCTAGGTGTTTTACAAGGGTGTACTGACTTAGGACCTGCTTAAGCGCATTTGCTTTAGGAAGTGTGCATGGTACAGTCTTTGTACACAGGCCCCTCCTGAGCCTGGGTTACATGCAGGCACTGTGGCACAGTGGTTTTTCCAACCGATATAGCGGTCACACCTCACAAAAGGAAGAAACTCTTCAAAGTTTTCTTCCAGAAAGCCACACTGGACTGTGACTAAAGAGACAGCTGTTGTGTACCGTTTGAAACCAAAGTCAACACTTCACAGAACATCAGCACCTGACTTCATTAATGCTTTGGTGGCTGAATGGTTCAAGCTAATCCCAAAATGCATAAAGAAGCTAAAGGTCTCATCCAAAGTAAAACACAAGAAACACATCACAAACAAATGAGCACTAGGCTGCAGACGTTCCCTCCACTGGTGGCCAATATACACTAGAGGTGATGATGTACATAAACCTGCAGATGGCAGTAAATGACATGAAAAGAGCCTAGATCTGAACTTGACTGGACCTGGACACAACAGGAACATGTGAAGCGTAACAGTAGCCATGAACATTAAACCTGAACAAAGCTTTAGCACAGATACCTGGTTTGTGGAGTGCAGTCAGACTGAAACAATGGAATTACCACAGAAATTTAAAATAGCATGGAGCTATAAAATGATTTAATTACAACAATATATTTTGTAGATTAGAAATGTTTTTTTTTTGTATTTTATAAAAACAAGAAGTATAGGAGCTCCATATATAAATCTTTTATTGGTTATATTCTTTTAGACCATGTTTGTGTGTGTAATCTACTTAATGTGACACATTTGAGGCACAGAGACCTCTTCAGATCAACCCACACATTCTCAATTGGATTCAGGTCTGGGCTCATTTCAAAACTTTAATCTTCTTCTGGCAAAGCCATTCTTTTGTTGACTTGTTGATTCTTTGGGTCACCATCATGCTGAAAGATGAAGTTCCTCTTCATCTTCAGCTTTCTAGTAGAAGCCTGAAGGTTTTGGTGATTTGCAATGTCATTTTCATACCAAACATACCTTTTAGAATTAAAAAAAAGTTTAACCTTGGTTTCTTTAGGCCATAACATTTTCTCATATGCTTTTCGGAGACTTCAAATGTGCTTTGGCTAAATTTAGCCAGGCTTGGATGTTTTTCTTCATAAGAAAAGGCTTGCCAGCCTACCTCATAGCCCAGGCATATAAAGAATTGATTGTCACAATTGATTGTTGAGATTGTCACATGTTCTACACATCCAGTACTTGCCAGACCTTCCCACAGCTCCTTTAATTAATGTTGCTGTGGGCCTCCTGTCTGCGTCCCTGACCAGTTTTCTTCTCATCTTTCCATCAATTTTGAGGAAAGTTCTTGTTAATGTCACAGTGCCATATTTTTTCCACTTGATGATGACTGTCTTCAAAGGGTATTACCTTACCTTATCTGCACCTTATCCGTACCTTATCTGCAATGCACAGGGTTTAGTCCGCGTTGCAGTGGATTGTCTTGCGCTAAATTCCTGTCCTCAGACGAGCACCAGAACTAGCGGGGGTCAAGATTTTTTTTTCTTTGAGCCCAGTGTTTTGAAGACATTTACCTCAGAAGACGTGTTGATTCGTTGCGACTCTTCTTGAGGAGAAATATGCCGCGAAGCTCTCTCTCTCTCTAACCCCTGTCATAGTTAATCTAAGTAGATAAGATCTTTAAAGATATAACAGTACAGATAAAACAACTGAACACTGCAAACTGTCAGAAGAATAAACACACATCTAATCATAGACTTTTTTTGATGATACCTGGTGATACTCAGTTGTATTAATGTTGTATGTTTCATATGTAACTACCTCTAACCTTGTGTTGTTAGAGTCTTCCAGTCCACCTCACTCCTGAATGTAAAGCCACACACTGGTGACACTGTCATGTGATGCTGTGGGGTGGAGCTTCATGAACCTTTATGATCTTAAACATATTAGTCTTCATAAAGACTTTTTAAAGATAAAGATATATCATAAAGATATTTAATATCTTAAACATATTAGTCTTCATAAAGACTTTTTAAAGATAAAGATATATCATAAAGATATTTTATTCAGCTAAAACCAGTCATCATGTTCACTGTTATATTCATGTGTCTGTGGTTTTCACTGAGTTTTCATTTTTTGTTGTTAAAAAAATGTGTTGAATTAGTGATACTTATTGGAATAAATTATGTATTCGGTGTGATGAGTTAGACCCTAAGCACATTAGCTTTAGTAAGCGTGCACAGTACAGTCTTTTTACACAAACCCCTTGCATGCAGGTAGCTTGGCTGAGCAGTCCAAGGCACTGGATTAAGGCTCCAGCATGGGTTCAAATCCCACTGCTGCTAGAAAATCTTTTTAAGGCACCGAATAAAGCATTCAAGCTGTTCCCCCTTAGTCTGTGCTAGAGTGGGGTGTGATAAGGTTGAACACAGATGCTTGTTAGTTCACATGAGATGAGCAAGTTCATGCCAGAACCTTTTTTTTTTGTGGACAGCAGAAGACTTTCTTCCCCCCACACATTTGGGAGAGTATAAAGGCTTACTTCTACTCAGGTAGTGTGGCTGAGTGGTTTAAAGGGCTGGATTTAATCTCCAGTCTCTTTGGAGGCATGTGTTTAAAACACACTGCTGCCATAGAAACTTTTTAAAACACTGCATAGTCTTTTTTAAACAGTTTTTTATTGTGTCACCTAAATGTCTGCTCAGTCAGTGTATTTGTATTTACAATGGTATAATTTTGTTGCACAGTAACTTACACAAACACAATTAAGTTTTAAATATAACTTCATGTAATATGTAAATACTCACCAAGGTGGACATTTTTTGACATTATTTTGTGTGCAGGATTCAAGAAATGATCTGTGATAGGTTTATATGACTGAACATAACAATCTGACCTCGGACTGAATTTGCTGTGACGCTCACTAATGAAACGTACAGAGCATCTGTATTGAAGGTTTTCCCCACATGTAAACAGTCCTATTGTAGGATAAAGACTAGGATTTAAACTATGGCAGGAATCTGTATAAAAATATTCAGTAAAGATTTTCATTTTTAAATTTGGAGCATCTTTTGGAGCTCATTGATTAGATTTTATAAACTGTGCATTTAAATAAGTTTACATATTATGACACATTTTATGTGAGTGATGCTTAAAAGGTTTTGTATAACATTGTACATTGGTTTTTGTAAAACATTTTGTGTATCTTTAAAAATAGACCCGTGTGTGTGACTGAAGTGACTGAAAAATTCATTACTTTGGTTTATTTATTTATTTTCATTTCTGACTAGAAATTTCGGTGTATTATAATTAATTAATCATCAAAACTATGGTTTATTAGTGCCAGGAAACGACGTGATGTGGTTTGAGGCCACAGCTTATTGACGACATGACGTCACTATGACGCGGCGCCTCTTTTGAATTCGGCGCTGTTCCAGAAAGCTGCGATTTAAAACACGCTTCTTTACAAACTCACTATCAACGCTCTTATCACGCCCTGTAACACGTACGGATTAGACGACTTGTTTACGAGTATGGAGAGAGAGATGAGTGAAGACAGGAAGCTGTGCGGTTTACTGAACGAGATGCGATTGGACGGGTCGCTGTGTGACGCGGTGCTCAGAGTGGACGAAGTGGACTTCAAGGTCCACAAGAACATCCTCTCGGCGTACAGCCCGTATTTCAGGTAAAAAAACAAACACAACTTTTCATCTTAAAATGGTACCTAATGAGCAAAAACTATACCGAAGATGAAATGGTATTTACATTAGTATTAAATGAACAGATCCATAGTCACAACTCCGCGAGTCTGATTTAATGATGATTTCTTAACGCCGACGTTTCCTCACAGCCATCTGACTGAAATCCACCCTGTTACACGATATTGTAATAAAACAAGTGTCAGGATGTTAAGGAGCGCATGTCCAGTGTGTGTACTGTGTAAAACACATGCGGTGACAACTGGGCTGGAAATAAACTATGAAGTGTTTGTTTTTTTCGCTGATATTTAGCTCGAGTTTAGTTTTCTTCGGCTACACCGTCTTCATCTTATCTTCATGGAAGAATATTTATATAGTGATAGATTTATTTCTTTTTAATAATCTGGATTTGCTGAATGATTCATTATAGTGTCTGAAGTACAATTAAAATGTATTTATTACTGGACTTGTCTACAAGTTACATAAACTACACGTTTGATTGGCTATCGTCGCTCTGATTGACAGGCTCAGACCTGCCAACCTTTACGCATTTTGTGTAGCAGATACGCGTTTAGACATCAAAATACGCATTGTAAAAAACCATTGATGCCTTTGGTTTCAACTGTGTGCATTTGCACACCAGGCAATGCGCCTATGGGTGTAACTGCATTGGGCAGCAACCTGGGAAAATAATAATTCGATTGATACCAATCATAGCGCCAGTTTAAATCTCTTCAACGTTACAAGCGGAGAGCCGTCAAAACGAACGTGGTTTTCATCTGTCTCTGTCCGTCTTCAATTCTTCTTACAGTGACTGTTTTTTACAAGTGAGGACTTAACATTTCAAAGGTAAATGGCCAGAATTGTGAATTTCATCCATTTTAATAAGCCTGCCGAACCACAGGCGTCGTTAGACTCCTTTACTGGGGCATGTGCCCAAGTGTCCGGTGTTGTGCTTCAAGTTTAAGTTTTACGCACAGATCAAGTTTTACTTTATTTGCCAGTATTTATAGAGGAAACATAAGTCATGCCTGTAAACGCATTGCCGTCGTACTTTAACGGAAAAGACAAACTGGCGCGAGCACGCAGACATCAATATCCGCGAGCGTCTGTGTATCCGTTTTATAGCACGCAGTCATGCTATAACATGACGAAACTAATGTCATTTTTTAAATATCAATCGTATTCTGACTCGATTGTTACTGGCTCCTGTAGATCACATCTGACGGACATCAGATTTTTTTGTGAAAAGCAGGGAAATAGAAGCAGAAAGTAGAAATGATGAGGGAGGTATTATTATATGATCAGCCAGTCAAAACCATAGTGAAGTCTAGAGTCTTGCATTATTGCTGAGAAAATTAACACATGTATGTGTTGTCAGATATGAAGTTACTGTTTATTTCATTAGATCTAATTTATGGCAATACATAGAGTTGTTAAAATAGTATGCAGATATTATACACAAACGATCATGCACATAACGTTATGCTTTTTATTTTAGTTGCTACTCAAAAGTAAAGTAAGTTGAGTAAGTTGCTACTCAAAAAATTTTAAATTTAAAATTTTTAAGCGACAGAAAACATACCATTTTCACAGTGTTTGGGAGGAAGAGTTCTTTTTACGTCAGTCAAAGAAAAGTGTGTGTGTCTCATTTGCGGGACGACTGTTGCGACAGCAAAGCGGCACAATGTGGCGAGACACTTCAGTCTGTGTCACGAAAGTTTCAATGCTAACTACCCACCCGGCGGCGCATTAAGGACAGAAAAAGCCGTTACAAATCCTTTCATGCAAGTGGACATGACATGCACTGCTGAGCAACTAAGTGCTCTGTTCAAATTGGATGCTGGTCAGGTAGAGATAGAAATCCTAACGTTGCAAAATGACCTCCACCTGAAAGCCCATCAGTCTGCATCAAACTTTTGGTGCCTTGTGAACACAGAAAAGTACAGTGGTGTACTGTACAGTATGCACAGCAGCTATGAAATTTGCATGCCTTTTTGGTTCAACCTATCTCTGTGAATCAGCCTTTTCTAAAATGAACTTTATCAAGAACAAACACAGAACACGCCTTACTGATGCACATTTACAAGACTCACTCAGACTTGCAGTGTCAAATTATTCACCAGATTACAGTACACTGGTGTGCAGAATGCAGTGCCAGGCTTCCCACTAACAGACATTTACAGACAAAGAAGAGATAACATGTGCTCATTGAAAACACCATAACATTAAACTAAAAATGGTGCACAGAAATGTGAACATTTTTTGAAAAAGACTAAATTACTTGTGAATATTCCTTCCATCATTGTTGTATAAATCATTGTTAATAATTGTGGAGAATAATTAACATTGACATGTGAGCAGTCTCTTCACCATATTATTATTATTATTATTATTATTATTAAAAAGTGATCTGTGCAATTTTGCTCTTGAGGAAGTTTGTATCAAACCGGTAGCCCTTCGTACTACTCAGTTCCCTTGAAGTAGCCCTCAGTCTTAAAAAGGTTGGTGACCCCTGCCCTACACTGTGCGAGAAAAGGCAGAAATTAAAATGCAATTTGCAGCAATGTCTGGTTTCCCAAATGTAATCGGCGCAATTGACTGCGCTCATGTTGCTATAAGGGCACCATCTGAAAATGAATTTGCTTATGTTAATAGAAAGCATGTGCATTCTATTAATGTGCAAATCATATGTGACTCCAACATGACCCTCACAAACATTGTGGCACGCTGGCCTGGTTCAACACATGATTCCTTTATCTTGACACATAACAGTGTAGGGAACAGACTAAATGCAGGCGCAGTACGTGATGGCTGGCTTCTTGGTGAGTTTAACAATATTAAAAAGTAGAAACTGTAACAATTTTGTTTTTAATATAATTATAACCATGTTACTTTTAATATAATTCTAACCTGCAGGCGACAGTGGCTACCCCCTGAGACGCTGGCTCCTCACACCCTTTTTAAACCCGCAGAGCGCAGAGGAAACTCATTATAACGAGGTCCACTCTCGTGCCCGCGCAGTGATTTGCATTGACTATTTATGGTTAAAAATGGGCGTGTACAGGGCGGGATTTGAGGCTGGTTCACGTACGCACATCTGCGGGTGATGTGTGATTTATAAAGGGAACATTGCTTAGAGGGAACACCTTATAAGTTGACCCAGATGGAACCCACAATCCTCAGCTCCGAAGGCTGATGCCTTATCCATTAGGCCACTGGGCCTGCAGACAAAGCTGTCAGAAAAAAACTTTTTTTTTAAAACCACATATCATTTTGTACCGCTGTCGCATGAGTTTATTATCCGCATTCACTCCAATCCTTCACCATTGTCCAGATAGATCTGAAAAGCTCTGGAAAGCAACAATTGAGCCTTCTTCAAATAAGATGTTTAAAGAAACACATCCCCAAAACATTCTGTTTAATGCAAGAATAAAAGGCAGCTTGCTTTTACCACTACCTTTTTAGAGCTTGACATGGAATACCACCAGCTTGTAACATTTGACAGAAAGTTCTATTAGGAAGCTCAAAAAAGTATAAATCTTGCTGATACCACTACATATTGAAGAGCATGACTTGGAATAGAATCAGCTTGTAACATATGACAGAAAGTTCTATTATGAAGCTCAAATTGACTCAGGAGTTACAGCACTTAGGAAGCCTTTTTCAGCACAGCTTGAAAGGAAGCAGAAGACTAATCTGCACCAGCCAGGAATTGAACCCAGTTCACAAGAATGGGAATCTTGTATGATACCACTACACCACTGGTGCACTGTGCACCAGGCTCTTTTGCTAGTTATCCTAGCATTTGTTGTTCAGGACCTGCAGGATTCTTGAACTTCAGGGTGCCTTCTTAAGAGCTAACTAGAAGTGCACCCAGATGCTACTCCAACCCACAATCATCATGTGAAGCTGAAGCTTTACCTGTTAGGCCTTCAGCTTTGATGTTTTGATTTTTTGACAAAACAGTCAATTGGCCGAAACACAGTCTTAGTCACACACAATCGGTTGTAAATGAAAAAAAAAAAAACAATATTTCACTACTGATTAAGATTGTTTGTGACAAATTTTTGTCCTTGTACAAAAATGCTAATGCAGAGGGATTTGTGAGTTCATAGGAGATTGTGTATAAGTGTAAGTATATAAACATTACAGATTGTAACTGTAATTACACCTTCATATTATTTTATTATAACTGAATTTTTATTTGAGAATTGACAAACGTTATATGTTTGTGAAAACATACATAAAAAAGTTAGTATGTGATTCTCATTTTCTGAATTAATATTTAAAATATTTTTGTTGATGCTGTTATTGAATATGATTGTAGAGACAACTGATCATTCATTATACAAACAATGCATCTGTTTATCTGTTTATAACTCAGTGTTAGTTGTGATGACATACAGTCACATCAATCAGCTGCATGAAGACTGCAGAGAACTGCTGTACAGGACCAAGATGGTATTATTAACAATAAACAACACTAAAGTCTCTTCTTGGTGAGTTGGGTTTCTGTTCCCCACATTCACTTCAATAATAAAAATAAATAAATATGTAATATATACATATTGAGCACTTTATTGTAAATATAGGTGTATTATAAAGATACACACACACATATACCGGGACACTTTTCTGCAAGGAGCGTAGCTTCCCCAGCAGATCAGTGTGGCAAAGCATTTACTGCAAAACCCAAGAGGGCTTCCAGTGGCCTACTGGATTATGTTTCGGCCTCTTGCATCAAAGACAATGGGTTTTGTCCAAAGACTTTTCAGTTTAGCTCTTAGATGACTCCAGCAGAAACCCAGAATACCAAAAACTCAAAACAGCAGTGCCCCAGTGGCCTAATGGATAAGGCACTGGCCTCCTAAGCCAGGGATTGTGGGTTCAAGTCCCATCTGGGGTGTGCTGAAGCAGAGTGGCGCAGCGGAAGCGTGCTGGGCCCATAACCCAGAGGTCGATGGATCGAAACCATCCTCTGCTAAGAGCAGCCTATGTTCTAACTAAATGCAGGTTGTCCAAAATAAAAAAAGAAAGTTTTAATCCAAACTTAAATACTGGACCTGAAAAAAAAAGACGCACTGTAAAAATAAAATACTGCTTTATTTGTCTCAACATATAAAGTTAATGAACTCATATAGGTGATCTAAGGACAAGAGGAATCCTGGATTGAATGACTGAAATGACTTTAACTTTTCATATACGAACAACTACTGAACTTTTCTCTTACCCAGATTGAGCTGTAAAAAGTATAATTTGCCCATTCCAAGATCAGCCTGAACAGGGCCACTGGCGCAATGGATCAGAAGATTCTAGGCTCGACTCCTGGCTTTTTCACATCACCTCCAACCTTCCTGCTCAGTAACAAAGTTTACAGTCAGAGATCCCTGGTTTAGCCCAAGTGAACAGATCAGGTCAAGTGTGTGATCATGAGAGTGGGTGGGTAAGTTTACATGTTGCAGAAGGTGAAAGATTTCCAGTATTGACAGAAGTCACCACCCCTGAATTGAAGAGGCAAAAACAGACAGAGAACATATTAAAGCTGCTCACATTCTTTTCTCATCCTTTTCACAATAAACCCTCTGTGATATAAACTCTACCTGTTCTTCTATCATACAAACTGCACAAATATGATCTTAACTAGGGTTGAACAATAAAGGGAATTTATGGTGATTAATTAGAAAATTGGGGAAATTTATATAAACTGTATCTTATAAAAACATAAATATGAACATTTTGTTTGGACATAAACTGACATGCATTCAATCTAATATAGATTTTTAAAAAATTACATTTTGACAACACTGGCTGAGGTGAAATGTATCCACACATGAGATGGTGTCTGTGACATAGTTCTATATAATAAGTTTGGGGAAAATCTTGGGTCTGAGAGATACATTTAAAGACCCCATGGATTCATAGCGTGTTTTGGAAGCTTTTCTTCCTGATAGGTTTGATCCATTTTTCTTTGCACGTGTGCATCATCACTGACCTTATCATAACCTCAAAACCTTTGATTGTTGCTCACAGAACATTGGTCCGTGCTAGAGTGGGGTATGAAAATCTAGCCCTGCGTCTAGGTGTTTCCCAAGGGTGTGATGAGTTGGACCCTGCTTAAGTGCATTAGCTTTAGGAAGCAAGCGCAGTACAGTCTTTGTACACAAGGGCTTAGTTGTAGGTAGCATGCTTAATGACCCTTGGGTTTAGGTGTAGGTAGTGTGGCTGAGCGGTCCAAGGTGCTGGATTAAGGCTCCAGTCTCTTCGGGGGTATGGGTTCGAATCCCACTGTTGCCAGGAGCATTTTCAAGGCACAGATAAAGCATTCTAACTGTTCCCTGAGTCTGTGCTAAAGTGGGGTGTGATAAGTTAGCACTGTGTCTGCAACTTTGGGCTGTATTTCCATGCTGGTTTAGCGCAGATGCTTGTTGGTTCACATGAATAAGATCATGTCTTTTTTCCATCTACACATTTGGGAGAGCATAAAGGCTTCCAAATCCTTGGGTAGCACGGCCGAGTGGTCTAAGCTGCCGGATTTAGGTTTCAGTCTCTTTGGAGGTGTTGGTTCAAATCCCATTGCTGCATATTCCTTCTAGACAGTTTTTTACTGTCAGTGCATTTGTATTTACAATTGTATAATTTTGTTGCACAGTAACTTACACAAAGCACAATGGAGTTTAAATATAACTTTATGTAATATGTAAATACTCACCAAGATGGACATTTGTTTTACATTAATTTGTGTGCAGGATTCATAAGGAGTGTCATAAAGACACCATAAACTACATGGTGTTGTAAATACAATTTAATTATACGGTATAATAAATAATTATTTATCCAAAGCATACATGTGTGGCTGTATGACCTGTTTGCAGGGTTTTATTTATTAGAGTGTTAAGGTACGGGGGCACGGTGGCTTAGTGGTTAGCACGTTAGTGCCTAAGCTCATTTCAGAGATACCATTCTGATTAAAGAACAGTGTAAATAAAGTGTATTAGTAAATAAAATTTGTTTTGATAAATAAGCATTGTGTGTTAATCGTTCACATTCCAAAATGTCTCTGAAGTCTTTGCTGTGGTTTCTGAAGTTTAGTGGTTATCTGCTTTGGCTATCAAATGCTGAAACATTTTCTGTCTTCCTTAAGTCATTTCCAGAATTTTTCAGTTTTATTGAAAGCCTATGGTGGTGCTTTGAGGTCTCTGTATTGTAGCGTTCATAGCGTTGCCTAAGATGCGAAAGGACCACGGGTTGCATACGGGCAGGAACATGCTGAGGCTTTTGAGCATTGCTTCGGTAAGCAACCTGTTGTATCAGCTCGTTTGAGAGCAGTCAGAAATTGAGACTCTGAACGTGACTGGAGCAGTTTCTCCACAATGGGAACTAATCTGCATGCACTTTCTGTAGTGTAGCGGTTATCATGTTCGCCTAACACACAAAAGGTCCTGGTTCGAAACATGCTGATGCTTTTGAGCTTTGCTTCTGTAAGCAGCCTGTTGTTTCAGCTCGCGTGACACAGTCAGACATTGAGACACTAACCGTGATAGATGCAGGTTCTCCACAACAAGGTGCCTCCCTTAAAATTCGCTATACTGCATGAATGAGTGTTTGTTGTAGCTGAAACAATGTACAGAAAACTTTGGACAAAAAACAACCACACACAACACAAGTGGATATCAGAAAGATCTCTTACATCAATTCAATTGTGTTAACTATTTTATTCTATCTATAATTTCAGAAGCATCGGTTGCATGTTTGTGTGTGTGTGTGTGTCTGTGTGTGTGTGTGTGTGTAAAGATGTACAAAAGCCTGGAGAAGTTTACAAACCAGTGAGAGGAATAGAAATACAGGAACGTAAAGCAGAAGGTAAAATTTTTCAATATGCGGATAATACAATGGCAATTGTAGAAGGGAAAGAAAGTGTCAAACATGTAATGGAGATTATAAAGGAATACTGTAAAGGCTCGAGAAGTAAATTAAATGAGGACAAAACAGTATATATGAGGTTTGGGAAGGCATTGATTTTAATGGACTCTTTTAACTTTAAAGAAGTAGATGAAATAAAAATTCTAGGGATTTTTATTGGTAAAAACAAGAAGAAAGTAAGGGATGAAATGTGGGAGGAGCTTTTAACAAGAATAGAATGGAGAGTAAACTTTTGGAAACAAAGAGCACTGAACTTGAAAGGGAAGGTTTTAATTTTAAATGTTTTAATGGTGTCTAAGCTTTGGTAGGTTCTATATGTATATGATATGCCTGTTTGGACAGAAAAGAGGTTGAAAAAATGCTTTTGTGACTTTTTATGGGAGGGTAAACCAGCAAGAATAGCTTACAACATGATCTTAGGGGTGGCGGAGAGGGGAGGCTTAGGTTTAATGGACGTAGAATAGAGCAAAATGAGTCTAAGTGTGAAAGTAGTCAAGAAATATCTACAAGAAGAAAACCAATTTGAATGGAAAAAAATAATGAAATATTTTATAAACAAATGTGGCAATTTTAATTTGGACAAGGGAATTTTATGGATGAAAACAAAAAATTGGATGACGGAAGGATTACTGGAATTTTATAGAGAAATGTTAAATGCCTGGGGAAAGCTGTTAAAGATTATTGAGCACTTTCCACAAGGAGAGAAAGCATTTTAAATCAGCCTCTGTTCTTAAACAAAAACGTTTTAAAACAAGGGACAGTAATATTTTTTAAGAAGTGGATGGTAGCAGGGATAACAAGAGTACAGGACGTTTTATATGAATTTAAAAAGGAGTTTCTACCAGAACAGTTTTTTATTGATGCAATGGAAGAGGCAAAAGAGGAATATGATCAGAAAGAACTGAGGGACGAAACAAGAAGAAAAATTGTATGGTTTTAAAAAAAAAAGTTTTTAAGGAACCAAATACAAATGAGTACTGGTGTAAACATTTGAAGGATTAAAAAAGACGTTATATGGAAAAATATGAAAGGGAAGTGTGTGAAAGTGAAACTGGAGAGTTTCAAATATTTTATAAGGCCTAAAGCAGTATTTACAGACGTAATCTTAACCAAGATAGAAATTGAAAAGTGTCCAATGTGTAAAGTAAAGTGTGTCCAAAGTCTCACATATTAGACTTTTCATTAACATCATACTCAAATTTACAAACTTTTTGTTTTGTAAATTTGAGTATGATGTTAATGAAAAGTCTAATATGTGAGAGCCAAAAGAAAAGGAATTGTTTTAGATTTGTGGAGACTTTTTAAAAATAAAACGGAATCATATATGAAATATATGAAAAAATTTATTAAAAGTCTAATTTATTTAGATACTTTGTTGTTTCCCAGGCATCCCATGTCCAGCAAAGAAAATGGGTTTTGTCCAATAACTTTTCAGTTTAGCTCTTAGATGCCTCCAGCAGAAACCCAAAATGCCAGAAACTCAAAACAGCAGAAACTTGACAGCCATTCTCCCTAAGCCAGGGGTTGTAGGTTTGAGTCCTGTAGGGCAGGTGAGCTGAAGCAGAGTGGCGCAGCGGAAGCGTGCTGGGCCCATAACCCAGAGGTCGATGGATCGAAACCATCCTCTGCTAAGAGCAGCCTACTTTCTAATAAAAAGTAAATGGATTAATGTACAGATTTGTTGCAGTTTAGCTCTTAGATGCCTCCAGCAGAAACCCAAAACGCCAGATGCTTAAAACAGCAGTGCCCCAGTGGCCTAATGGATAAGGCACTGGCCTCCTAAGCCAGGGATTGTGGGTTCAAGTCCCATCTGGGGTGTTAAGCACCATGCTGCAGGAAAAGCATGCTTGTAACAAAACCAATCAATAAATCACAACCCTCCTCTCCTAGGAACAGTCCACATTTTAACTAAGA
>NC_083466.1:5123290-5203516 GCF_030014155.1 Tachysurus vachellii
TGGCTCCGTCTCCATAGCAGCCGTCTCCGCTGAGGCTCACGGGTAATGCGGGCGTCCACTAATTAATTTAATTTATTTTTTATATTATTTTAATTGACTTAATAATCACAGTTAATCCCCCGTTCTCACAATAGAAGGAGAATGAAATAACACGGATGGTCATGACATCGTATTGTTGCATTATCAAGCACACTTTCGTGTTTATGTGTTGAAAGAAAGATGAGGATGTCATTAAAAGAGAATCGGCGGTGGGTCAACAGCTAGTTTTAGCTGACGTCTTCAACACAGTAAAAGTAGACCATAGCACAAAGCAATAATAACAAGGATAAAAATCTCCTGCTTAAATGTTGAGTAATGTAGTGCTTAAAGATTAAAAATGAATTAAAAATGAGTCACTAATGGTCAAAAACAATGCTTCCGAGTGGCAGGAAAAAAACGTGGTGCAGACACGAAAGATGCTTCCTATTGAAATACATTAGATCGAAAGTCGTGCTGAGGGACACGAAAAAAGTTTCCTATTGAAATACATTAGATCGAAAGTCGTGCTGAGGGACACGAAAAAAAAAGGGAAATTCGTGTCCACGAACACGAATTGAATAGATTACATTTCGTGTCCTGTGACACGAACTGCCGTGAGACATTAGATCGAAAGAAGGGAAATACGTGTCCACGAACACGAATCAATAGATTACAGTTCGTGACTATGCCACGAACTGCCGTGAGACTGGGTTGTAGTAGAAGGAGAATAAAATAATACGGATGGTCATGACATCGTATTGTTGCATTATCAAGCACACTTTCGTGTTTATGTGTTGAAAGAAAGATGAGGATGTCATTAAAAGAGAATCGGCGGTGGGTCAACAGCTAGTTTTAGCTGACGTCTTCAACACAGTAAAAGTAGACCATAGCACAAAGCAATAATAACAAGGATAAAAATCTCCTGCTTAAATGTTGAGTAATGTAGTGCTTAAAGATTAAAAATGAATTAAAATGAATGAACAAATGAGCAAAAACAATGCTTCCGAGTGGCAGAAAAAAACGTGGTGCAGACACGAAAGATGCTTCCTATTGAAATACATTAGATCGAAAGTCGTGCTGAGGGACACGAAAAAAAGGGGAAATTCGTGTCCACGAACACGATTTGAATAGATTACATTTCGTGTCCTGTGACACGAACTGCCGTGAGACTGGGTTGCACAATCAGGGCAAAACTGTGCAAAAAAAAGTGTCAACAGGAAGAGTGCAAGATAAAAAAGAGTGTAAGGTTTGTAGAAGCCCACTAACCTACTCTGTCACATAGTACCCAGAATTGAACAGTTCTGCAATTAGTTCTTCCATAAACTCCTTGTGGCTCATGGTGCCATAAAGCACTTTGTGTACAATAAAAGCTTTGGTGGCAGCAATGTCCAAGAAGTGTAGAAATAGCTTGGTGAACAATTTCAGCCTATAGCATTATAGATATTTATTATATCATTATATAGGCTATATATATATAATCATTATATATCATTATTTATAGTTAAATACGCGCTTTGTACAACATTCAAAAATATATCTGGCTGGTAAGGATATATTTCATATTACCAATTTTACTTTATATTGAAAAACTGATTTTGGTCTGACAATAGCCTGTTTGGAAACATCCAAATTTAGCTATAAAATAGTAAGTAATTCTATGATGAAGATTGACGTTTTATGCCATTTCTCGGGGGCGTGTACGTGGTTACCTGAATCACCTCAGTTCATTTCCATATGAACGCGCTGTTCATATGGAAATGAACTGAGGTGATTCAGGTAACCACATTTTTGACTTGAATTTGTTTATTTAAAAGTAGACATTTCAAGCTTTCTATGCATATATTTATCTTGTCTTTGAGGCAAGTATTCGCTGAGATTCGGGTTGTTTTATTTATGTGTCTGTGAAGAGTGGTGACCGAGACCGAGATGGCAGAAAAAGCACAGTGTTTTGTTGTTATTATGTGTGTATAAAAATAGACCCTTTACAGATTCGATTGATGTATTGCTCTTATCTGTACGATCAAAACTGAAAGTGAAATTTAAGTTCTTTTTGGCCTTAACAGGAGATTATGCGTATCTGCGTTTATCCACTCCAGAGGGTTAAAGGACAGTAAATATATTTCCCAGCACTGTTTAGGGCCTGCTCATGAGAAATGACAAGGTTATAGCTGTACAGAATCTCAGAGGTGGGAAAGTTTACAGTATTACCGAGAGAGAATAAAATCTATGGTCAGTAATGATACAGCAAACCTGGAGCAAAAATGGTTAAAGACCTTTCTCAAAGGCCCAACAAAAACAGCTTGGTAGTGTTGGGGCTTGAACCCCAATCCTCCAATTAACAACCCAGAGCCTTAACCAGTTGAGCCACAACTGAGCACCATTACATTCTTTTGACATCCTTTTCACAATAATCCCTCTGTGATCTAGACTCTACCTGTTCATGTATCATACATACTGCACAAATATGATCTTAACTCCTGTCATGGTTAATCTCAGTAGATAAGATCATTTCAGATGAAACAACTGAACACTTTAAACTGTCAGAAGAATAAACACACATCAAATTATAGATTTTCTTCTGGTGACACCTTGAGTGCAGTTGTACTAATGTTGTAATTATTCATATGTAACTACCTCTAACCTTGTGTTGTTAGAGTCTTCCAGTCACCTCACTCCTGAATGTAAAACCACACACTGGTGACACTTAACATATTAGTCTTCATAAAGACCTCAGAATATTTTCATTCAGCTAAAACCAGTCATCATGTTCACTGTTATATTCATGTGTCTGTGGCTTTTACCAGGTGAGTTTTCAATTTTTGTTATTTCAAAAGTATTATGTTTTGAATTGGTGATTATTTAGTCTGTGTTGTAGAAGAATATGACTGTAGAAGAATAAGTTTAAAAAAAGTATGTTCTCTTCTCTATGACAGGTGACTCCATGGCAAATTCTATTATAATATATATAAAATGTAAAATGTAAAATATATTGCAAGCAGTTATTGCATGCCATATTTGGAAATTCTGTCTGTCTTGTGACTTATAAAGAGTTTATATTTTTGTTGGTTTATTTGAGACAGCTCATTCAGTTAGAGACAAATCTATCACTAGTGATCCTCAGTGATCAGCCTGTGCTCCTCTGCTGGTCTGATAACTGAGATCATTGATAGCAACCTGAACAGCTGTACCACTGTTTAATATGTGAAACTGCACTGAGTCTCAGAGCACAAGAACCTACAGCAGATTGTAAAAACCACTGGAAACATCATGGGCTCTCTTACCTTTAATGACGATCTTTACAAGAAATCATACATTTATAAAGCCACCCATTTTGTGGGTTTCACCCTCACACTTCTGATATCTGACAGAAGGTATCAGAACATCTGGATCACCACTGGCAGCCTCTGTAACAGCTTCTTCAGTCACTGATTAACTGAACTGAATAAACACAACAATAACACATCTAATCACTTTCCAAAACTTCCAGCACCACCTCTTTAAAACACAGTTACATCATCTATTAAATAATCATTTCTAATATACAGTCTTTGTGTACTGCAATCTTTACATTCCACAGCTCAGATTCTTGTATTTGATGTATTTATTAAAGATTAGATTGATGTGCTTTGTTATACACCTGGATACTGTAATGATTTGGAGTCCAGCTCCTCTTAAGCTTTCTTCCTCATGTCATCTCAAAGGTTTCTTCCATGTAACTGTTGCCTCCGGTTTACACATGAGGGATTAAATCTACTTTAAAGTACTTTCAAAAATTCCTACATGGAATACATTCCTAGGTGGAATACAGGTGCACACACAGTCTTACCCGTTCTCAAACCAAGGAGCTAGTATAAGTGTGGAAGGAAGAACAAGCAACAAACAAACAACAGACTAACATGCTAACAGTGAACCAAGTGACCAGTGTGCTGCTTTTAAACTGATAATCCACCTCTTTTGGTTCTCTTTTGGCTCCCCAGTTAATGTCATTAATCAGAGTCATTAATCAATAACATGAAATGGAATTTCTGCCTGTTTTGTTGTGTCCATGTTCAGCATTTAATTTCTTTGTCACATTACACTAAACAGTGAGGGTTAATGGCTCAAAGGAAAATAGACACTCTGATCATTTTAGTTTTGTATTCAAATTGTAGTGTTTCATAAGTATTTCAGTTTTGACCTAGTCTATAAAAAGAAATATATTCATATTCATAGTTTAAAGTTTCAATACAGTAAACCCAACCACACTGTACAAAAAGCACTACACATGACTGGAGCAGAGCCATGCTTTTCTCACAAGATGGAGCTATTTACATGTTTACACTCATTCTTCAGTCATCTGTCTATGAGTTCAGTTTAATCACTATATTTGCATCAACAAGACAGTGAGCACTGGACCAAGACTGGATTCTGCTGCTAATTCATATATTCAGGGCTATCAAGTGTCAAAGCAAAAACATATCCTGGAATTGTTCACCATCATCCTCGCACAGAGAAACCACTGGAGCTGTGAGCATCACTTTGGGCACAGAGTAAATCATGATCTCCTGTTTTAATGTTACAACAAATTCACAACTTGTTTGACACAAACCATGACATTTTGACTGCTGTTAGAGAATGTTTAAATATTTAATATAAAATGTCACTCTTGCCTGTCTTCAAAACTTGAGAGTCCTGCAGAAATAATCCCATTGTGTTTCTTTTGTTTTTAATTTATTTTCTACTCAGGAGGCCAGAAAACTCAGGAGAGCTGTTGATAGTGTGTTGTTGATGGATATTTTTTGAGTTCTTAATTAATATTATATTTATAAATCTATATTATTCATTCATTCATTCATCTTCTACCGCTTATCCGAACTACCTCGGGTCACGGGGAGCCTGTGCCTATCTCAGGCGTCATCGGGCATCAAGGCAGGATACACCCTGGACGGAGTGCCAACCCATCACAGGGCACGCACACACACTCTCATTCACTCACGCAATCACACACAAGGGACAATTTCCAGAGATGCCAATCCACCTACCATGCATGTCTTTGGACGGGGGGAGGAAACCGGAGTACTCGGAGGAAACCCCCGAGGCACGGGGAGAACATGCAAACTCCACACACACAAGGTGGAGGCGGGAATCGAACCCCGACCCTGGAGGTGTGAGGCGAACGTGCTAACCACTAAGCCACCGTGCCCACATCTATATTAATTTATATTTATTTATTTAATTTAACAAATAATTTGTTTATGAAGATGGATGAATATGTTAGATAGAGCTAACTAGTTAGCTCTAGATATCAACTGTCACAATCCAGTTAGCAATCGTCTAGATGGATAAAAATCTATAGTTCAATAACAATGAGCTTCTATCTGTTGGTCACAGATCATTTAGCTGGGATGGAAGTCTGGATCAACCGCAGAAACTTTCCCATCAACTTGTGGCATTTGGTGACTGATCCTCAAATTTGTTCAATCTGCTGGGATGATACTGGGGAAGGAATACTGATCTGTCACAACCAACAAGCAGACAAACAAGTACTTCAGAACAACAAATTTCATCAGTTTTGTTCACCAGCTAAACCTGTACAGCTTCAGAAAAGTGTGCCCGGACTATATGATCTCATTGGAGTAAGTCAGCTTCATACAGCGCTTTTACAACCCGAACTTCAATTGGGCTAACCCAGAACTTCTGGTCAACCTAAAGAGACTCACGTCTTCCAACAAGGCCAAGCTTGCTGCTGGACCAGGACTGTCCAAGCAGTCAAGTCCTTTCCATTATGGAATGAATTATTATTTTTATATATTATTTATTGAATTATTATTATTATATATTATTATTATGCTGAATTCTCCTGAAAACTCTGCTGTGGTCAGTCAGTAGATATTCATAACAAACTATAATTTATTCTTTCATTTATATATTTATTCATTGTTAGTTACTGTACCTCTTTACTCTGGTTAGTTTCAAGGTGGCAACAGAGCCTATCAAAATAAAACTGGCTGCTCTGATTAAGACGCCAGCCCATCACACATATTCACACTTATTATGTGCTATTAATTGGCATAACAAACTAATTTCCTGGCATGTAAGAGGGAGGATGTAGGAGGTATGAAATCTAAGTACATTAAGCAGCAGGCAGTACATACAGACAGAAATTTTCCGTGTGCACATCCATCCAGTCCAATGCAACAGGTCTCACATTGTGCAGTGCATGATGGGAATTTCAGTGCCTTCATACCTCATTACTCACCGTGCAGTTTTTATGCACCAGGTGATGAATAGTGAAAGATATAATAGTTTAATTACTCTAAGCCTACTATACAGCCCGGTTGCATGCTGCTGTAGCAAATACAATAGTATTGGGCATTAGTATGATGTATGCTTACATGCAATTTGGGATGTAGCCCAGTCCATTGTTTCACAATTTCAGTGTTGACAGATAATAGGTAACAGGTATTTGTCCAACCTCCATGAGTATCACTTTATCTATCTAATTTTTTTCCCCAAATATAGATTTCTAGGAAATATAAATTAAGATGACATATCATAATATCAGTCAATATAATTCTATTATATACTGTACACAAATACAATGTGCTTGCCTGATCTGTCTAACGTCTAGTGTAGTATAAAGCACAAAAAATGTACAAATATTACAGTAATATCAAATATATTATAAATATTAACATTTTCAGAGAACCTGACTTTCCTTTATGTATATGTACTAATCAAAAGGAATTTTCAGTGCAATTATTATAGCCTGTGTAGGTACAATAAGGTTTGGTAGGAATGTAAATATAAAACCTTAATGTGTGCTGTAACACAGAATTTTACCACTTATTGTCCAGGACTACTCATTTTGCCACCTCCTGTACACTGGGCAGGATCCAAACTGGCAAACGGCTGATGCTCCAGATATATATATGTGTGTGTGTGTGTGTGTGTGTGTGTGTGTGTGTATAAATGTGTGTATGTGTGTGTGTGTTGGTCCACAAATTAGCCACAGAACGTGTCTCGAAAAAACCGTCAATGCATCCTGATATAGCAAAACCAAATGGCATTAATGTACTGTAACCCTCCACATGCCACAGACAGTTTGTCCCATGGAGTTATAAGAATGACAAACCAATCTACTAAGTGTCCTATGTGCTGTCCCTTTCCCACATAATGTTTTACATATAACTAACCACAATGTCCAGTAACTAAACAACTCTCCTGGTCCATGCAGTTCTGCTCTTATAACTTTCCTGACATTGTTTAGTCTGTGATAGTTTTGTCTTTAAAAACATACCTGTACTCTTCACGTGTGTTTTTAGAGATGGCAAACTAATCTTTATGCCATGATTGTCAGAAAACAGGAGTCTTCATGGATAAAACCAAATTAAAAAAAAAAAGTTTTATTGCAAACTTAAACACCAGACAAGAAAAAAGTCTTTTGGAAAAATACTGCTTTATTCATCTCAGCAAATAACGTGAATGAACTGATATAGGTGTCTAAGGACAAGATGAATCCTGGATTGATCGACTGAAATGACTTTAACTTATCTAGTGGGAACAACTAATAAACATGTTTCCCCGACCCAGATTGAGCTGTAACGACTAATTGGCCCATTTCGAGATGAGTTTGTATAGGGCAGGGGTCGGCAACCCGCGGCTCCGGAGCCGCAAGTGGCTCTTTCATGCCTCTGCTGCGGCTCCCTGTAGATTTGGAAAATAAATATTTAATTTAAATTTATTTTATTTTAGTTAGTTAGTTTTAAAAAAAAATGAAATTCTAAGCTTATGATGCTCTTGTAACATTAAAATAAATCGTGTTTAATTTTTTTTGTTGCTTAAAATATGCGTTATAACTGCCAACTTACTACACCGACTGTAATACACTGTACTGCCACCAAATTCAGCTCACACATCACTGATGTCCTGATAGTTATACTACAACACTTATTTGGGGGAAATGTCTTCTCGTTTAATTTTTATGATTTTTCATAACAAAAAAATCAATAACTTCACTGTACAGTGTACAGTGTATTACAGTGAAGTTATTGACTGTTTTTTCGTATTCGCTTTTCGGGTTTTTGCACTTTGCAGACGGTCCCTTGGAATCCCTTGGAGGAAAGCTGATTTTGAGGAAAATTGGGTTGTAGCTACCTCTCTACATTACTACGATAAAAAGAGGTGTTATTTGTGTAATAAGAGCGTTTAGCTCAGGAGTTATTGACTCGGGAAACTCCAATCTGTGAATATGCGGCCAACTTTACTTAAGTGTTAAAATGTTGATGTCATGAATATGAAGAGGACTCAATTAGACATTGAACATTTTATTTGATAGTAACCTTCAACCCAGCGTCTTTTTTGTTAAGGTTAGTTCAAACTGTTCAAAATATTTTTGTTTGCTTGCAGAAATAAAATTTCGTTTACTCGGTAGCAGTTCATTGATTTAATAAATGCAACACACTACAGTTGTTTCTATACTTTCCATAAAGGTAAAAAAAAATGATATATGCAGTGTTATCTTCATTTTAGATGTCAAATGGGTTTTGACATCAGGCTCCCTGTGTTTTTTTTCTGTCTGAAAGTGGTCCAAATGGCTCTTTGAGTGTTTAAGGTTGCCGACCCCTGGTATAGGGCCAGTGGCACAATGGAATTAAGTTAAAATAAATCAAAGAAAATTACATTGCAGAAAACAGCAAGAATACATATACAGTATGATGCCACAGAGTTCAGGTGAAACCACAAATAAAAAAAAAGTAATTCAGGTCAGCTGGTTAATTGTAGAAGCTGTTCATTTTGAGTTTTTTCTATGTTGCTGTTTTCATGGAAGAAATACATTCATCATATATGTAACAGATTTCATAACTCACTTATTTCTATAGCATTAAGCCTGTAATAGCTCCATCACAGGTTCTGGTGGAAATGGTTGTTCCACTCCAAACTCTCACTGTTCTGCCACATGTTCACTCACTCTGCACTCTGCAGTGCACTTCTCATAGACAATAGTGTCTTACTAAATGACTGTGTAAAGTTTACATGCTAGAATTTAATACTGTTCAGGAATAAAATATAAAAATATTGTTAACTCTTTTTACAAGCAGCTGTTTTGCTTTGGATTTTTTTTTGTTTGTTTTACTGTGCATGAGATTTAATGTGTTCATCATCTGTGTATTTGGATTTTAATATATTTTTGACCATTACAGAATAACTGAAAGTCTGTATAATTAAGAATTGTGGAAAATAAAAACACTGTTGCCAACATATAATAGTGTGAGAATACTTGTATAAAACAATCTTTTTTGATAATGTTGCAGACTTTTTGTATAGAGCACATTGTTCTTTCTCTCTCACACACACCCCCCACACCCACACATAAACATTCCTTCTCTATCTTACACATACACACAGATGCCTTGACCTTAGTTTAACCCCCTCCCCACCATAGTGGGACCCCCTGCTTTGCACATATCGCGAAATCTGAATGTACTCTTACTGATAAAAAGTCAGATTAGTAGACACAGCGTGCATCAGCAGCTAGCGTGTACGAGACCGGACAATGTGTGTGTGAGAGTGTCTTTTATGCAGTACAGTAATGATGGGTGCCAGGTGACTGTGAATAAAACTCAGGTGATGATGATCTGGTTTGCTGTGTGAGGGGAACCTGGCGATTCCGTGACACTGTGTGGATGTAAAGAAAAAAAATGAACCATGTAAAACATCATATATTTAATCATCCATATAAATATGTAGAGAGATGTAGTTCCTTTAGAGTTTTGTATTGTTCATTGTAATGTTTATTCACTCCATATGTTCATTTTCATTCACGTGTTCCTTCATTGTGTAAAGTTCAGAACATTAAACCTAAAACTTACTTCACCTCAGTCAATATTCCTTCACTAGCAGCAGCAGGTGTGGTGTTTGTGGTGTTTGTAGTAGTTACTGAGGTAACTTTATCGGTCACATTACAGTAACTAGACATTTTACAGCTTTTACAGCTAACACACTGCATATGAGATTTAACGGTGTTAACCATTATACATAGCTGAAGTATTATTATGTTTCATGTGTATATCCACAGCTGTACACAATGTATATTAATAAATCCTACATATTTTCTGTTGCTCTGCTTGTGCTCATTTACATTAAGAATCGTTAAAGAAATGACCAAATATTCTAAACAACTTCCTCATTAGGCTGCTTATGTTACTGTTTGCTGTGGACATAACAGAATATCTAAAAAGAGAAGCTAATTTCAGTAAAAAGTTCCTGCACTTCTTAAAAACACGTGTTAACTGTTTGAACCTTGTGAGCATCAAAATCACTATTTACTCAATAAAAAAAATATGCTATGAAGAACGGCTTAGAATCTTACCTGCAATGTTACTTTTCTACCACTAGAGGGCTCTGCATACACATGAACAGGAGTAGGCGTAACTATACACACATTCCCACGCACAGGATCTTTATATATTACATTCTATCCATAGATATGCACAAATTATACACAAAACTACACATACACAAGATTAATACAATACATGCAACTGCAGGCCTTTTGAAGACAGGAAGTATAATTCTTTTCAGCATTTTAAATAAAGTTTTTTGAACATTTAGAAAAATGTGCAAACATTAGGAGAATGAACACAAATTATAAACTGCAACAAATTATCAATCATTAAATATTTGTGTGAATTACTGGATTAGAAACAGATTTAAATTAATCAATGTAAATGAGGTCAGAAGTAACATGAGAAGTAAATTCTCGCCTGAGGGACTGATGTCAGAATTGACATGACTACACCTCAGTAGGTGGAGCTAGATGTGGTGAGATACAGTTTAGACAGTTTCACAGAGATACTGACATTTATATCTACTGCAAGAGACACACAGAACAATCATGTTATTCTTCTTTGTATTGATAGTTGTCAAAAATATTGGTAAGTCATTTATATTATACATAACATTTAGGTGGATGCTGAAGATTTGTACTGTTACCTAAACATGATGATTCATTTACCAAAAAAAAAAAAAAGATGTTGAGCCCTTAAGCAATGAAAGTAGAAATGTTTGTTTTAATCTCTTTACAGCAGGTGCTGTTGACAGCAGCATTACACCAGACCAAACCATCATATCTTCAAGTGAAGGCAGCAACATCACACTGACCTGCACATATGATCAATCAGCTGAGTATCTCCACTGGTATCGACAAAAACCTCAATCAGAACCAGAGTTTCTGCTGCTGATTTATAAATCTACAGACACTAGAACTAAACATGAGCTTGACCCACGACTATCCATCAAAAGTCATAAAAATGAGAATAAAGTAGATCTGGAGATCTTTCCTGCTGCAGTATCAGACTCTGCACTGTACTACTGTGCCATGAAGCCCACAGTGACACAAAACTCTAACAGACTGTACAAAAAGTCAAGCTTGATATTTGTTTCTCAGCAGGTGGAGCTGTTTATCTGTTTCATTCAAACAGAGTCGTTTACTAGTTCCTGTATTTTGATCATCTTCTTACCCAAATTGATAAAGCTTAATGTTTGAACAAATCATGAAAAACAAACTGTTTGTAGTAAATGATTACTGACTTAATTCCTGGTTAAGGTTCATGCTGTTAATTCCCCTGATGTAACAAAGATGTAAGACAATAACACAATGTGTAGACAGTTATGTAGACAGTGTTTACTCCTTTACAACTGTTTTAGTAGCGCTAAGTGTCAGTAGGCAACAAAACTCTGAAAACAGTCCTAATATCAGCATTTCTATATGGGAAGGTAACTATATAGGACATAGTAATAAGCTCAGAAAGCAATTATGTGTTCCGTTTTTGGTGAATTATCACAAGTACTCAGCTATATACCATCTAGTAGCGAGGTCTTCATCCACATAGTCATCATCTATGTTTACAGTCTGTTGTTACAGTGTTCTTTCTCAGAGGTCTGTTTGTGTTGTGTATTAGTTCAGATCAGAATACAGCCGAGTTGACAGAGCGAGCTAACAGATAAAATGATTGTGAGCTCAGTAAAACCTCAAGGTAGAAAATCCTTCTGTCAGTAAATGCGGGGATAAAAGCAGAACCAAACACAGGGATAACAAGTTTAAAAAAAAATATTAACAAATGAACCAGAAAGGGAATATAAATCCAGGACCACAGGATCCGGCACAACATGATACATAAACCGACACAAAATAAACGAGGACTCTGCGAAGCTACACACAATGTGGGGGAAATAAATAGACATAATAATGAGTCCATTTCTAACAGGTGAATATTGACGGGACGCCTGACACAAAACATGCTGCCGGAACGATCCCTAATGTTCTGGCAGAGAATGTCCAACAAAAGTCCTGACACTTTCAGTCTCAACAGTATAAGTATGGTAACAGGTAGCTAGATAAATGAGGGTGTGAAGTTCACATGTCTGAATCACACCATAGTGCAAATATATTCCATGAGTAACTGTAATAAGAGTTGTAGATTAACTTCTGATCCACAGTTTCTTTGTTTATTGTGTCTGTTGCTTTAATGTGTTCATGTGGTTATTTCCAGGTCTTTTATTGTTTATATATAGGCCATACAAGATAAGTGAAAATTGAATTTGATGTAGTTATTTCACAGTAAATATTGGTAAAGGATACTTTGGTCTAGACACTTTCAGAGAATACACACACCACCTCTGAGTGCTACAGCTAGACACCAGACAAGGAAGGATGTCACCAGACATTTTATTTAAAATTACAAACAGATCTATACTTAATCACATGGTATTTCAGTACCTACAGGCTTAAATATTATGGACCTGTAAAATCCCCTCAGGAGGCAGTGAGTAACATCACCATATTGCTACACATTGTTCATGTACTGTTCATTTCAAGGGGCAAGTAAAATAACATAAATGCTTACTACAATATTCTCACAGTTGTAATAGATAGATAAATAGTTTTTCCTTTCTTGTCAAATATTTAAACATTTAGAGAGAAACATTAAAAAATGAACAGACAAAATTATTCTAAAGAAAATACAAAATATAATGTCAGCACTTTTCTACTAGAAACAGAAGCAAACAGTACTATGTCCCAATAAACAACACAGAACATTAGGACTCTGGGTATCCAGTACCTACAGCCTACAAATGACACAAATAGCATACAAAATCTGATTAAAAAACTATAATATAATATATAATTTAACAGAACTTCTGCCTTTGCATTAAAATCAAACATTATGGACACTAATGTCTCTGTAATGTAACAGAGGTGATGGAGAGCTGAGACAGATGCAAAAAAAATGTTTAATTTAAAGAGCAGACAGACAAGTTCCACTACAACAGTGTCACTTCCTGGGTGTGGCCTTCTAGAGACGTGTAAAGTTCAGCACATACAGCACTATTATACAGAATCATCACAGAGCTGTGTTCAGAAATGGCTCAACTATACAACTTACTGTACATAGTGAGATACACACCACTGATTCTCACTCTAGTTACAGGTCATTAACTTTCAGCAGTTTATTAATTATTACAATTATATTTATTCAGTTAATTTATTGCATTACTTAATAACCATGTTTGTATTCATCTAGTCATATCTTTATTTTTTTATATTCTTTTTCATTCCAGTCAGTTCTGCAGATAAAATTGGACCAAAGGATGAAGATGTCAACATTGTGGGGAAAGAAACAGACACTGTTACTCTGAAATGTTCATATGAGTCAAACAGCAATGACATTTTGATTTACTGGTACAAACAATATCCTAACAGCGCACCACAGTTTTTACTGTATAAAGGTGCAAGGTCAGCAAGTGCTTATGGGAGCACTCCTGATGATTATTGATTAAAGTCAGAAACAAGCAGAGACTCTACTAAACTTATTATTAGAGGTCTAAAGCTCTCAGACTCTGCATTTTATCATTGTGCTCTTGAAGTAACACAGTGATACAGAGTCAGTGAAAGGCTTTACAAAAACCTTATAATGGCAAATACACATGCAAGAGGTTTCTAAAAACCACATGGACTTTGTTATCAGTTAACCACACACATGAATAAAACCTGTGGTAACAGATGCAGCTGGAAGAAATAGCAAATAAAAATAAAGAGGGCTCAAACATGAAAACTACACAGTAAATCACAAGACATTCACAAATCTACATGCTTCAGGCAAAAATGGGTCAGACATTGTTGCAGTTTTATTGTGAATGAACGTTATTGAAATTTTCTGTTCTGTTGAATTTTCATTCATTAATAATTTTCGTTCATGTGTTATGTGCTGGATGTGTGCTAAGACAATGACCTTTTACAAACAATCAGAGCAGATGTGAGTTTGATCATCCAGATAGAACATGATGAAGCTGTTAATCTTCTGGATTTTCATGCACAACAGTCTATAAATAATTAACAATACAGTGAGAAAAGAAGCATCTATAAAATGACAACATGTCTATTCTTGGTGTGTTTGAGCAACAAGACATCAGGTTTCTCTCCTGTCAGTGAAGAACAGGACTCTGAGGTTAAACAGGAAACAGACTTACAGGAGATGTTTGGACAGTGACAGGATTCACAACCTCATTTCAGTTCAAAACTGACAGATTCTAACACGAGCATAGAGGTGAAGACTGTATTTATCAAAGACTCCTGAAAAACAGAAATCTTTAAAACAAACATTATTCTTGACCAATAGTCCTTTACTGTGTAATTATTAAGAAAGAATTTGTTTACTTTATACATTTATCAGTGTTTCATCTGTCTGTGTATTGTGCACAAATTTTACTTGCACCACCCTGAAGTCAGTTAATCCTTTTAATTACACATTTGTACAAACTAATAAAACAATGTTCAGATGATGATTTGTAAAATAATTTAATCCTTGAGGTAATTTAGTGTAGTCACTCTACCTTCCAGCATGTATTGGGGAGGAATTATATTTATAAGTGAGGTGCTATATCCATGCTACATAGCTATTATACGCCTTTTTTTGTGTTAGTTTTATTCATTTTTTTTATTGTTACTTTTATTTTGCTCACTTGCATTAATGTCCATCAATTTTTCATGATTACTAATGCCCTTTGTCCTTTGTTATTGATTATGCTTTGTGTTACAGTAGCTGGCAAAAAAAGCTGTTATACTTCAGTAAAAATCAGCCATCTGAAAACTGGTGACTGGTCACACTGGTGATAGTCATGTGATGCTGTGGGGTGGAGCTTCATGAACCTATATGATCTTAACATAGTCATCATAAAGACCTCAGAATATTTTCATTCAGCTAAAACCAGTCATCATGTTCACTGTTATATTCATGTGTTTGTGGATTTCACTAGGTGAGTTAACATTGTTCATTGAAATTATAGATTACATTGGTGATTAATTAGTATGTGTGGTGTTAATAAAAGCCTGATTTATGTAGTTCTTGCTTGATTGAAGTTATAAAAGTTTATAAAAGAAAATATTGTTATCTTCTCTATGACAGGTGACTCCATGGCAGATTCTATAGAGCCACTTTTCACTCATAAAGTTGTAGATGAAGGTGATGATGTTACTCTGTCCTGCAGATATGAAACAAGCTTTTCTTCAGGAAACAACTTCCTGCAGTGTTACAGACAATATCCAAAATCTAAACCAGAGTTCCTTCTTCAAATTGTTGATACTGGAGCTCAAAGTCCGAATACTCCCCCAATGTCTGCTGAAGTTAATAAAGATAATAAACAAGTGGATCTGATCATCTCCTCTGCTGCTGTATTAGACTCTGCTCTATACTACTGTGCTCTGCAGCCCACAGTGACAGGAAATCCAGCTGCACTGTACAAAAACTAACACACAGTTGTTGTTTTTTTTGAAAGCCATTCTGCCAGTGCTTTAGAGAAAGTTGCATGCCCTTTTTAGGGAAGTCTCTCTCTTACTTTCTCACGATTTTAAAGAGTTTATGTTATTGACATGTTTTATTATTATAATTATTATTATTGACAGCTTATTCATGCATTTATTCATGCATTCTTCAGTACCTATTTAGCTAGAAAAAACCTGGGAGGAATGTGGATATTTGAAAAACATTGAAACCTCCGCACAGTTACAGTACCTGAGCTAAAAATTGATCTAGATCTATCATGCTATAGCTCACACAGTCCACATGTCCTGCACAGAGCAGCATCACTCTTCTGGATCAGAAAAAAATAATCAGTTGATTCACTCCTATCTTATTCACACTGCATTGTCTCCCAGTCAAAATTTCACATTGATTATAAAATACTAGTACTGACCTATAAAACACTGAATGGTCTCATGCCACTAAGGAAACTTTTTAATAATCTGCCACACATACTTTGATCAAAAGGTGCAGTTTATTTGGTAGTAATTAAAGTAGTAAAGTCTACAGCAGGGGGCGGAGCTTTCTCTTACAAAGCCCTGCAGTTATGGAACAGACTTCACATTAGTTTTATTGTGATATATTGAATATAAGTGGTGATATTAAACAAGTTTACATTTTCTTTGTTTACATTTCCTTTAAATGCATTATAAAAGTGTTACATTTTATTTTTCTAATATTTATTAAATAGTGTTTAATTTTCAATTTGTATTTTACATGAAACAAAAGTGTTTAATTTAACGCATTTATTGGATTAATAATTATCATTTGATGTACCTGCGTGATGATATCATCGCACGCTTCAGTAGGTGATGTGCCCATGATGCGCTTCATTCTGAGTTAATACACCGTCAAGGAAGCCATCACTGCAGTGCTCTCTGTGTCATCATTTTTTAAATTAATCCTTACGGTACTTCTTTACAGGTGCTACATTATCACTGAATATTACAACTTTTGCAGGAAAATAAGATGGACCATCTTTCTTTTTCTGACTTTATCCCACTTTACATTTATCCATCCATCTTATCATTCTTGAAGTTGTATATTGGTGTTCTTCAGTATTCAGAGGGCGATCTGGCAGCGCTTTTACTTTGTCACTGTTTATCCTGTTTCCCCACATTTGCACACATTGTTTTGTGTTAGACTTTGCTGAGTCTTTGTTATTAGACTTCATTTCATGTCTTTGTCTCTGTTTTCAATGTTTCTGTTGTGTTTATTTTTTTTCAGTTTTGTGGTTCTGTGTTTTGCAATGCCTCGGACTTCTGTTATGTAGTCTTATAACTAGTGTTTGTTTTTATCCTGTATTTGTGTTCATATATCATGGGCTACTCTGTCAAAAGTATACAAATCTCCATCATGTTTGTCAAATAGACTTTTTTTTGTCAGTACAAGCCATGTGTACTTAAGTATAAGTACCAAGTATAGGCCAGATATACTTAACCTTGTCTGTGAATTTGTCAGTATAAGCATACTTACTTAATTTTAGCTTAATTACATATTAACAGTACACTTGAATAAGCTTATTATTTGTATTACTGCAGAATCCTGATCTGTTCTCCTACAGCTCTCAGTTCTGTGTGTGGCTGCAGCTTTTCTTTCCAGACAAACAGGAGCTGCTTCTGCTTGTTTTGGGCATCACTGCACTATACATATATTTATACACACACTTAGACATCCTGTACAATCTGTAAATATATAATACAGACAGTCATACTACAATTACAAATGCAGGTTTTACATGATTTTCTTATTTTTACTTTGTTCACATACAGATGTTTCCAAACAACCGTCCATCAGCACTGTGGCGATGCTTATACACTTAGAAGGTCTGGGGTAGGAGGCTGTACGAGCTCCTCAGTGGCATCAGTGATGATATGGAGACCCTCGACAACGTTCAAGAATCCCTTAAGGGTTTGTGTAGCCCTTGACAGCTGCCTTAAAGATTTTAACGAGTTTGATGGTCACGTGTCCCTTAATGATGAGTTTGGAGCCACTGGTCACAGCCTGAGTTTTATGGAGTCTCAGCCTGCTGAGGAGAAAGTCAACTCATGGAATGGGTTGAGAAACAATGGCACTCAAGTGTTCGAGCTTCAAACAAGTGTTGGTAAAGGTTGTGCGTTGGCCAGGAATTGAACCCGGGTCAACTGCTTGGAAGGCAGCTATGCTCACCACTATACCACCAACATCTTGACAGCTATAAGCCCAACTTTGGTGACTGAAAGTTGATTCTTTTTAGTAACTTTTATTTATTTTGTTACTTTGATGTTTCCCAGGCCTCTGCAAAGGGTGGGCAGGCTTTACTGTGGTTTCTGTAGTGTTTATCACATTTGCCTCACATGCAGTAGGTCCCTGGTTTGAAACTGGGCAGAAACAAGGATTTGGGCTTTTGGTTTACGGGAAATAAGAGTTGAGTTTGGTGCTCTGTGTCGGCCGTTCCTTCTGAAACCAGGCTGATTCCCACATAGTGCGACAGTTTTCACGTGGCTGCTCATCTGCTATTGCGATCAAATGAAGAAACAGTCCAAAGTTACACTTTGTAGTTTCTGTAGTGTAGCGGTTATCACGTTCGCCTAACACGCAAAAGGTCCCTGGATCGTAACCAGGCAGAAACATGTTGAGGCTTTTGAGCTTTTATTCAGTAAGCAGCCTGTTGTTTCAGCTCGCGTGACACAGTCAGACAATGAGACTCTGAACGTGACAGATGCAGTTTCTCTACAACAAGTTGTCTTCCTTAAAACTCGCTATACTGCATGAATGAGTCAGCTGAAACAACATACAGAAAACTTTGAAAAAAAATAACAACCACCCACAACACAAGTGGAAATCAGAAAGAGCTCTTACATCAGGCTCTAATGAAAGCAACTCAATTGTGTCTGCTTCTCCACAGTGGCACTCAAGTCTTTTAGCCTCAAACAAGCGCGTTAATGGTCGTGCGCTGGCCGGGCTATCGGACCCGGTCAACTTCTTTTAAAGGCAGGTATGTTCACCACTATACCACCAACATTTTGGCTACTGAATTCGAAAAGTTTGGTGAATGAAAGTTGAAGCATTTTAGTAACACTTATTTATTTAGATACTTTGTTGTTTCCCAGGCCTCTGCATAGGTTGAGAAGTCTTTGCTGTGGTTTCTGAAGTTTAGTGGTTACTTGCTTTGGCTATCAAATGCTGAAACATTTTCTGTCTTCCTTAAGTCATTTCCAGAATTTTATTGAAAGCCTATGGTGGTGCTTTGAAGTTTCTGTATTGTAGCGTTCATAGCGTTGCCTAAGATGCGAAAGGACCACGGGTTGCAACCGGGCAGAAACATGCTGAGGCTTTTGAGCGTTTCTTCAGTAAGCAACCTGTTGTATCAGCTCATGTGAGAGCAGTCAGAAATTGAGACTCTGAACGTGACTGGAGCAGTTTCTCCACAACGGGGACTAAACTGCATGCAAGTGTTTGTTGCAGCTGAAACAACATACAGAATTTTTTTAAACAAACAACCGCTTACAACACAAGTGGAAATCAGAATGAGCTCTCAGCTCCAGCTGTAACATAAGCAATTCAGTTGTGTCTGCCTCTTGACAATGGCACTCGTGTTTGAGCTTCAAACAAGTGTTGTTAAAGGTCGTGCGTTGGCCGGGAATCGAACCCGGGTCAACTGCTTGGAAGGCAGCTTTGCTCACCACTATACCACCAACACCTTGACTGCAATAATCCCAACTTTGGTGACTGAAAGTTGATGCTTTTTAGTAACTCTTATTTATTTTGTTACTTAGATGTTTCCCAGGCCTCAGCAAAGGGTGGGCAGGCTTTGCTGTGGTTTCTGTAGTGTAGTGGTTATCATGTTTGCCTCACACGCAAAAGGTCCCTGCTTCAAACCTGGGCAGAAACAAGGATTTGGGCTTTTGGTTTACGGGAAATAAGAGTCAAGTTTGGTGCTCTGTGTCGGCCGTTCCTTCTGGAACACCCTGAAACCAGCCTGATTCCCACATAGTGTGACGGTTTTCACGTGGCTGCTCATCTATTGTGATCAAATAAAGAAACAGTTTCTTTCTTCCTTTTGTTGGTTCCTTAATTTATTTTCAGACTGAGAGCCCAAAGTCGCACTTTGTAGTTTCTGTAGTGTAGCGGTTATCATGTTCGCATTAACATGCAAAAGGTCCCCGGTTCGAAACCAGGCAGAAACATGCTGATGCTTTGCTTCAATAAGCAGCCTGTTGTTTCAGCTCGCGTGACACAGTCAGACATTGAGTCTCTGAACATGACAGATGCAATTTCTCCACAACAAGGTGCCTCCCTTAAAATTCGCTATACTGCATGAATGAGTGTTTGTTGTAGCTGAAACAAAGAAATATCCACAAATGGATATCAGAAAGAGCTCTTACATTTCAATTGTATTAACTATTTTCTTCTATCTATAATTTCAGAAGCATCGGTTGCATGTGTGTGTGTGTGTGTGTGTGTGTGTGTAAAGATGTACAAAAGCCTGGAGAAGTTTACAAACCCCTAAGATTAGCAATAGGACAAAAAAAAGGAAGTGAGAGGAATAGAAATACAGGAATGTAAAGCAGAAGGTAATGTTTTTCAATATGCAGATGATACAACGGTAATTGTAGAAGGGAAAGAAAGTGTCAAACATGTTATGGAGATTATAAAGGAATACTGTAAAGGCTCGGGAAGTAAATTAAATGAGGACAAAACAGTATACATGAGGTTTGGGAAGGCATTGATTTTAAGGGACTCTTTTAACTTTAAAGAAGTAGATGAAATGAAAATTCTAGGGATTTTGATTGGTAAAAACAAGAAGAAAGTAAGGGATGAAATGTGGGAGGAGCTTTTAACAAGAATAGAAAGGAGACTAAACTTTTGGAAACAAAGAGCACTGAACTTGAATTTTAAATGTTTTAATGGTGTCTAAGCTTTGGTAGGTTCTATATGTATATGATATGCCTGTTTGGACAGAAAAGAGGCTGAAAAAATGCTTTTGTGACTTTTTATGGGAGGGTAAACCAGCAAGAATAGCTTACAACATGACCTTAGGGGTGGCGGAGAGGGGAGGCTTAGGTTTAATGGACGTAGAACAGAGCAAAATGAGTCTTAGAGTGAAAGTAATCAAGAAATATCTACAAGAAGGAAACCAATTTGAATGAAAAAAAAAAAAAACACTGAAATATTTTATAACAAATGTGGCAATTTTAATTTGGACAAGGGAATTTTATGGATGAAAGCAAAAAATTGGATGACGGAAGGATTACCGGAATTTTATAGAGAAATGTTAAATGCCTGGGGAAAGCTGTTAAAGATTATTGAGCACTTTCCACAAGGGAGAGAAAGCATTTTAAATCAACCTCTGTTCTTAAACAAAAACATTTTAAAACAAGGGAAAGTAATATTTTTTAAGAAGTGGATGGTAGCAGGGATAACAAGAGTACAGGACGTTTTATATGAATTTAAAAAGGAGTTTCTACCAGAACAGTTTTTTATTGATGCAATGGAAGAGGCAAAAGAGGAATATGATCAGAAAGAACTGAGGGACGAATATAAAATAATCAAAGATGCAATACCAAAAGAGTGGATAAGGAAAATAGACAACATGGAAGCAGAAAAAGAACAGATGAACATTTATCCGAAACAAGAAGAAAAATTGTATGGTTTTAAAAGCTGTACAGTTAAAATGTTTCATGAGATTTTTAGAGAAGAAAGTGTGTGAAAGTGAAACTTTATATTTTATAAGGCCTAAAGCAGTATTTACAGACGTAATCTTAACCAAGATAGAAATTGAACAAAGTCCAATGTGTAAAGTGTGTCAGTAAAGGGAGGAAGGGTTTTTACATCTGTTTTTACATTGCAAAGAATTGGAATTGTTTTTTAAACAATGTAAAGTTCTAAGTAAAGCGAGACAAAAAGTAGTAAAAACAAAAAGTTTGTAAATTTGAGTATGATGTTAATGAAAAGTCTAATATGTGAGAGAAGAATCATAGCCAAAAGAAAAGGAATTGTTTTAGATTTGTGGAGACTTTTTAAAAAGAAAACAGAATAATATATGAAATATATGAAAAGATTTCTTAAAAGTCTAATTTATTTAGATACTTTGTTGTTTCCTAGGCATCCCATGTCCAGCAAAGAAAATGGGTTTTGTCCAATAACTTTTCAGTTTAGCTCTTAGATACCCAAAATGCCAGAAACTCAAAACAGCAGAACCATCCTCTACTAAGAGCAGCCTACTTTCTAATAAAAATTAAATGGCTTAATGTTCATATTTGTTGCAGTTTAGCTCTTAGATGCCTCTAGCAGAAACCCAAAACACCAGATGTTTAAAACAGCAGTGCCCCAATGACCTAATGGATCAGGCACTGGCCTCCTAAGCCAGTGATTGTGGGTTCGAGTCCCATCTGGGGTGTGCTTAAGCAGCATTGTGCAGCATCGAAACCATCCTCTGCTAAGAGCAGCCTACTTTCTAATAAAAATGAAATGGCTTAACATTCATATTTGTTGCAGTTTAGCTCTTAGATGCCTCCAGCAGAAATCCAAAATGCTAGAAACTTAAAACAGCAGTGACCTGATGGCTAAGGCACTGGCCACATATTGTAGGTTTGAGTCCTATTTGGAGGGTGTGCTGAAGCAGAGTGGCGCAGCGGAAGCGTGCTGGGCCCATAACCCAATGGTTGATCGGTCGAAACCATCCTCTGCTAAAAGCAGCCTACTTTCTAATAAAAAATGAAATGGCTTAATGTTCAGTATTGTTGCAGTTTAGCTCTTAGAGGCTTAAAGTTCTGAATTGTTGCTGTCATCCCTAATTGTTGCCGGTCAACACCACGATCCTGGTGTCCTACTGGATTATTCAAGTTTTTCAATTCAATTCAAGTTTATTTGTATAGTGCTTTTTACAATAGACATTGTCTCAAAGCAGCTTTACAGAACAAACATAGAACAGAAGGTAAGCATAAGGAATAATATAAAGAATTATTATAATAAAAAAATCAAGATTATTATTAGATATATATAGTTCACAATGTGTATGTATTTATCCCCAATGAGCAAGTCTGAGGTGACTCAGACAGCAGTGGCAAGGAAAAACTCCCTTAAATTGGTAAAGGAAGAAACCTTGAGAGGAACCAGACTCAAAGGGGAAACCCATCCTCATATGGGTGACACTGAAGGGTGTGATTATAAATATACAATCAAACAAATGTTGTATTGGTTTAAGGATCACATGGAGTTCAGATCTCCTCTTTAGTATCACAGAGTCCAACTGGAACAGAAGTCCTGAGTTTTGTGATCTCAGAGAGCACAAAGGACTGTAAAGTGTTAGAAGACTAGTTAGATACATGGGAGCTAAACCATTAAAAGCCTTGTATGTAAGTAGCAGCAGTTTGTAATCAATTGTAAACTTAACAGGTAGCCAGTGTAGAGATGATAAAATTGGGGTTATATGGTCATACTTTCTCGTACTAGTGAGAACTCTGGCAGCTGCATTTTGGACTAACTGTAGCCTATTTATTAAAGATGCAGGACAACCACCTAGTAACGCATTACAATAGTCCAGTCTAGAGGTCATGGAAGCATGAACTAGCTTCTCAGCATCAGATACAGACAGGATGTTTCTCAGCTTGGCAATATTTCTAAGGTGGCAGAAGGCTGTTTTTATAGTATTGGCAATATGATTTTCAAAAGACAAGTTGCTGTCAGATATAACACCCAGGTCTTTCACTGTTGAGCTACTGGTAATAGTACATCCCTCTAAATAGAAGTGAAATTGTGAGAGTTTCTATGTACTGGTTTTTGGACCTATAAGTAGTATTTCTGTCTTATCAGAGTTTAACAACATAAAATTGCTGCTCATCCAGTCTTTTATCTCTCTAAGGCATTGAGTTAACTTGGACACTTTAGCTATTTCATCTGGTTTTGATGAGATATATAACTGTGTCGTCAGCATAGCAGTGGAAACTAATCCCATGTCTTCTAATAATGTTCCCTAATGGAAGCATTTATATCGAGAAAAGCAGAGGTCCTAGAACTGATCCTTGAGGGACCCCATAATTAACTGGCAATAAACTGGAGGATTTACCATTTAATTCTACAAAATGGTATCGATCAGATAGGTAGGATCTAAACCAACTTAAAGCCTGTCCATGATTACCTGTGTAATTTTGTAAGCGATCTAGGAGAATGTTGTGATCTTTAGTGTCAAATGCAGCACTAAGGTCAAGTAGAACTAATAGGGACATACAGTCTTTGTCCGAAGCTAAGAACAAGACGTTTGTGACTTTCACAAGTGCAGTTTCTGTGCTATGATGGGACCTGAAACCTGATTGAAACTCTTCGAAGATATTGTTCTCCTTTAAGAAGGAGCTGAGTTGAACAGACACAACCTTTTCAAGTATTTTAGACATAAATGGAAGGTGTGAAATAGGTCTGTAATTTGATAGTTCATTTGGATCTAAATTAAGTTTTTTGATGAGTGGCATAATAACTGCCAACTTGAAGGATTTAGGGATGTAACCTAAAGATAACGAGGAGTTAATAATATAAAGAAGAGGCTCACCAGCTTTATGTAACACTTCTTTCAGTAATTTAGTTGGAATGGGGTGTAGTGAACAAGTTGTTGATTTAGCTGTAGTAATAAATTTATCTAACTCTTCCTGTCCTGTACTTGTAAAGCACTGTAGTTGTGTGTCTAGAGCTTTAGGTGAGACTGGGTCACTAGTTGCTCTCATATGTTGAGCATCACCTATTTTATTCCTGATACTTTCGATTTTATCAGTGAAGAATCTCATAAATTCCTCACTACTGAACTGTGATGGAATAGTGTGTTCAGATTTCTGTTTTTTTGTTAATCTAGCCACTGTGCTAAATAAAAACCTAGGATTGTTCTGGTTATTTTCTATGAGTTTGCTCAGGTGCTCAGCCCTGGCAGCTTTTAGAGCCTGTCTATAGCTGGACATACTTTCCTTATACGCAATTCTAAAAACCTCTAATTTAGTTTTTCTCTACTTTTGCTCGAGGTTATGGGTCTCTCTCTTGAGGGTGTGACTATTATACCATGGTGCAAGCGTTTTATCTCTAACCTTCTTTAATCGGATTGGGGCAACAGTGTCTAATGTGCGAGTAAATATAGCACCTATGCTGTTAGTCATTACATCTAGATCGTTTGTGTTTAAGGGTACAGTAAGAAGTCCAGACAGGTCAGGCAGGTTATTTGTGAATCTGTCTTTAGTGGTCGGAATAATAGTTCCAAGTCGATAACGTGGTGAGACACAGTTAGTCTGTTCTACAGGTAGTGTGTACATTATGAGGTAATGGTCTGTGATGTCATCACTTTGAGGTATGATATCTATATCAGTGACATCTATTCTGTGTGATATTATTAAATCTAGTGTATGCTTAAGACGATTAGTTGCTCTAGTGATGTTTTGTTTGAGCCCAAATGAGTTTAGTAAGTCCATAAATGTGAGTCCTAAAGCATTGTTTGTGTCGTCAACATGAATGTTAAAGTTTCCTACAATTAACGCTTTATTCTCTAAGAAAATCGGTGTAGGGCCCTGGGGGTCTGTACACAGTCGAAAGAGCAAGAGACATCAGGGATTTTTTCGTGTGCATGTGCGATAGTGTAACAATAAGAACAAGCACTTCAAAAGAATTAAATCTATACTGTGTTCTCTGGGTAACAGTAAGGAAATCACTAAAGATAATGGCGACACCACCTCCACGACCAGTCGGCCAAGGCTCGTGCTTATAGATATATCCTGATGGTGTAGACCAGGGGTCGGCAACATTAAACACTCAAAGAGCCATTTGGACCTGTTTCCTACAGAAAAAAAAAAACACAGGGAGCCACAAAACCCTTTTTACATCTAAAATGAAGATAACATTACATATATCGTTTTTTACCTTTATGGAAAGTATAGAAAAAACTGTACTCTGTTGCATTTATTAAATCAATGAGTTAAGGTATTATTTAAACTGGCAAAAGTGGACACCAAAATTTTATGCATTGATTTTAGTGTAGCAGCAGATACTGTAAGGAAAATCACACTTAAAGCAATCACAAGCAGCTGTGATGGCCGAGTGGTTAAGGTGTTGGATTTGAAATCCAATGGGATTTCCCACGCAGGTTCGAGCCCTGCTCACAGTGTCAAAGCCTTGCAGGGATGTCATTTAATTGAACAGAATTAGATAATTTCATTAGAAGTTCCTCCCTTAGTAAAAAGGGCCTTAGTTATAACCCCAGAGATTCTTTGTGTGCCACAAACAAAATGTCCCGAGGAAGCAATATACTATGCGAACAATATTTCCAATTAAGTCTTTAAAGATTTATTTTAATAATTGCTCAATCAGTAAAAAGGTTTGAACCCTGCTCACAGAAAAATTTTAACACTCAGTAGGAAAAAACATGCATCCCAAACCAAACAACAGACTTACAGCTGTACAGCTGATATGTACAACCACATGACTCTCTTGTCCACCCTCAGGAGTCTTGGGATCAGCTTGGGAATGGTTTGCTTCCTACCTGGAAGGACGCTCATATCAGGTAACATGGAGGGGAGTGACATCTGCTCCACGCAGACTCTCCAGTGGTGTCCCACAAGGTTCAGTACTTGGTCCCCTTCTTTTCTCCCAGTATACTCACTCTCTTGGTGAAGTTATTTCCTCACATGGGTTCTCTTACCACTGCTATGCTGATGATACACAACTTATCTTCTCTTTCCCACCCTCAGATAACATTGTAACTTTGAACAATGTTTTAAACTCATGGTATTTTAAGTATTTAACCTAGTGAACCAGCATTAATGTATCCAATGAGAGAGATTTAAGCACTTATTTATGTCGCTCTGGATAAGGGCATCTGCCAAATGCTGTAAATGTAAATGTAAATTTGTATGCTGCACACAAAGAGACCAGTTTAGTATTGTTCTGGTAACCTCAAAAGGCACAGCTGCAATGGCCGAGTGGTTAAGGCGTTGGACTTGAAATCCAATGGGGTTTCCCCGCGCAGGTTCGAACCCTGCTTGCAGCGAGAGAAGGTGTTTTAAAGTCCTTCAAAATTCATTAGAAGTTCCTTCCTTTGTTATAACCCCAATGATTATTTGTATGCCACAAACAAAATGTCCAGTTTAGTACTGCACTTGGCACAGCTGCATTGGCTGAAAAGTTAAGGTGTTGGCCTCAAAATCCAGTAGAAGTCCAATGAGTTTCCTCATGCAGGTTTGAACCCTGCTTTGAGGAGATATGTGAATGCTTCACAGACAGCCCAAGGAAGCAATATACTATGCAAACAATATTTCCAATAAAGTCCTTCAAAATTGACTAGAAGTTTCTCCCTTAGTAAAAAGGTTTGAACCTTGTTCAAAGCAGGATTTTATCACTCTGTGGGAAAAAACGCATCCCAAACCAAACAACTAACTTACAGCTGTTATACTACAAACACTTCTGAAATAGTTTTAACCAGCTGTTAATTGGTTAACGTTATACAGTAGATAAACGCCTCCAGCTCTGACTGCGCGTGCACGCTGCGCGTCCCTGTGCTTCTCCATAGAGCGTGCGGACGTGCGTAATGCAATGTAGGAGCAGTGATTCCCTTATTGCAGTCGCACACATTTCTCCTGATTTTATTTTGTAGTAACGAGTAACGAAGATGCTTAGTGAAAATATAACGGAGTAAAAGCATACATTTTATCTAGGAAATGTAGTGGAGTAAAAGTGAAAGTTGACATAAATTTAAATAGCGAAGTAAAGTAAATTTCTACTTAATTTCTACTTACAAACCTGTAATGTTACATTACAACACTGAGCTGGACGTGTGTGTGTGCCGCACGTGCAGTTCAGAAAGAGTTCTCGCAATAAACTTTTCAAAGCAACGGTGAAGCATCGCCTCTGAATGATGCGGGAGGGGTTATATATATATATATATATATATATATATATATATATATATATATATATATATATATTAATTAAAAGGATTTTTATATTTTATCCACTCAATAGTCTACAATATAATATCCATATAAATGTAGCGTAATTATAATAAAACATAGTGGGATATTCAGTGATATTGGCTGTGCAATATCGACTTTTGTGATTGGCCAATACCGGCAGACAGGCAACCTGGATGAAGCTGTGAACATATTCTACTAACAAAGGTGGTGAGGTTGTTCTAGGTTGTTCTACTAACAAACTAACATGAGGAAGCAAATTGACAACAATGCAGTAAATAATTTAGGTGCATCAAAAAGCGTGCTCGTTAAGATACCAGCAGACAAGCTAATCCAGCACAAATTAGTGCATAAAAGGTCACCAAAATGAAGTATTTGAACCTCATATTTAAATACAAAATGTGGAGAAAAACTGCAAAAAGGTCCACTTTTTGAAAAAAGTGAGAATGTGACTTTAATTTCATAGTGTTTTTACAATAAAGCAGGTTTAAATTACACCGTGTTACAGTCTAATGTTTTCTATCTAAACGAGATCCAACTTTTCACAATCCTCACTACAGGTTTAACAGTAAAGCAGGTGTAACATAGTGATTAGACACATACATGATTAGCTCCGGACTTTTAGTTACAATGTGTTTTCTACCTGTAGAATGTAGCTAATCATTTCATTTACACAACAGCACAGTGAGGGTCATATTGTATTTAAGGGTTAATAGCAAACATTACAGACTTTTATTTATTATAGTTTATTATTATTCTCTCTCTCTCTCTCTCTCTCTCTCTATCTATCTATCTATCTCTATCTATCTATCTCTCTCTCTCTCCAAAATAAAATGTATTTTAACTTTAAAATTGTATTATTATGTTTTTCTGTCTACAGGCTCCTTCATCTTCCAGTCTGAGATACTGAACAGTGCTGCAGTTGAACAGATTTACACACAGACACACAGACACACACACACACACACACACACACACACACAGACACACACACACACCAATAACACAACATTTTTGCTTAATATTGCAATATATTATAATATAATAACTACATTTAATTTTTCTACTACTAATTCTACTTCTAATTACAACAACAATAATAATAATCTTTTACTTTCCAAGTATATATATGTATATATATATATATATATATATATATATATATATATATATATATATATATATATATATATATGTATATATATATATATGTTTCAGATTATTTGTTAAATATTAGAATGTTCATAATGTATTTCCAATACTTCACCACATGAGTGAATAGTATATTTCATGCATCAGGGTTCACATTTCTGTGCATTGTTTTATACATACAACTTTAAGATATGGTTAGAATTTATTGCTAAGTCAAATTTACCTTAAAATATTACTTGTCATGGTACCACTAACTTTATATTTAAATCTAAAAACATTCTCACTACATACAATGTATTTCTTAAAATCATATTCTTAAATATCAGTAGTTATGACTAGACTGATGTACAAATGTTAAACTCATACAAATATCATATTCAGATTTCAAATATCAAAATATCAATATCAAATTTCAGCTGAAATTGCAGTAAATGTGTGTTTTTTTTTCACCACAATCATTCCACAAGATTTATTTTACTTTACATTCACTATTATAGGCTAACCTGCAATTTTGAAAATTCCTAGTTAATTCAATTAATTCTCACATTTTACTGTTAATTCCATTGGAAAGTTTTCCAGTCCTGAAAATTCCTGGAATTTTGCAAGCCTACCACCAACAAGAGGCTAAGACTATGGAGCGCAATGAACTTTGCAAAGCATTATAGGTTCTTGGCAAATCAAAGGCTTCACAATGGTTCTGGCTTCCATGCCTTCAAGGTGTGAATCTTAGGGAAAAAAAGTGTTACCAGACCTCAAGAAACTCACATGCTTAAACGAGCTCACATGCTCATATGCCATTGCTGAAATAGCTCAGTTACAGTAGGTGGGTCTTAGACTGAAGATCTAAAGGTTCCTTGTTTGATCCTGGCTTTTGGCAATTGGTTTGTTTAGAGACAGGTGGTGTAAGTTCAGATCCTCAAGCTATATCGTCTAGGGAATGCCAGTGAACTATGCACAGCCCTTGTGGCATTGAATCTTGACAAGACTGTTTTAAGCCTGTTCAAGCATGCATCAGCGCTACATTTAAAGACCCTGTGCTTTTCATAGTGTGATTTGGCATCTTTTTGCCAGATGAGGTGGCCGAGTGGTTAAGGCGATGGACTGCTAATCCATTGTGCTCTGCATGCGTGGGTTCGAATCCCACCCTCATCGATGACCCCTACTTTACATTAACACCTTTGATTGATGCACACCAAATGCTTTTCGCCTGTGGTACAGTATATGGGTTTACTGTGTTAGACCCTGCTTAAGTGCATATGCTTTATAGACAGAACCCTCATGACCCTAACCTTACATGCAGCTAGTGTGGCTGAATGGTCTAATGTTGTAGAGACGGCTCTGGTCTCTTTGGAGCTGTGGGTTCAAGTCTCACTGCTTCTGTGAAAACCTTTCAAGGTGCTGATTAAGCTTCCTACCTCTTCCATGAGTCTTTTCTAGAGTGGGGTGATAAAACCTAGCACTGGGTAAGCTCACACTAGCTTGCATTCTGTTGGTGCTCTTTAGAGTTATGGATTTAAATCCTATTGTTGTCAGGGAAACTTTTCAAGGCACTTGAATTCTAGCAACTAAATCCAACTGATTAAGCTTTCTAACTGTTCCCTAGCACTGGGTCTGCAACTTTGAGCCATATCTCCGTGCTGGTTACACACAGATGCTTTTTAGTTCAGGTGAGACAGCAGAATACTTCTCACTAACAACATTCACGGGTCCTCTGGTAGCATTGCCGAGTGGTCGAAGGTGCTGGATTTAGGCTTCAGTCTCTATAGAGGTGTGGGTTCAAATCCCATGGAAAGTTTCCAGCTGTGATCATTCCTGGAATTTTGCAGCCCTAGTCACAAATAAACTACAGTGGGGCTTGATATTTTGGGCACCCCAGGTAAAGATTTGTATTAATGTGCATAAAGAAAAGAAAAGATGGAAAAATCTCCAAAAGGCTTCAAATTACAGATTAGACATTCTTATAATTTGTCAAAAAAAGTTAGATTTTATTTCCATCATTTACACTTTCAAAATAACAGAAAACAAAAATATGGCATCTGCAAAAGTTTGAGCACCCTGCAGAGCTAATAGCATGCACCGCCTCCTTTGGAAAGTATTACAGCTTTTAAACACTTTTTGTAGCCAGCCAAACATTTCAATTTCTGTTTACGGTATATTTGCCCATTCTTCCTTACAAAAGTCTTCCAGTTGTTTGAGATTTGTAGGCTGTCTGTCACGCAGTGCTCTTTTAAGGTCTATCCATAGATTTTCAATTATGTTGAGGTCAGGAGATTGTGAAGGCCATGACAAAACCTTCAGTTTATGCCTCTTGATGTAATCCACCATGGATTTTGAGGAGTGTTTAGGATCATTATCCATTTGTAGAAGCCATCCTCTCTTTAACTTCAGCTTCTTCACAGATGGCATCAAGTTAGCATCCAAAATTTGCTGAAATTTTATTGAATCCATTTTTCCTTCTACTTGTGAAATGTTCCCTGTGCCACTGGCTGCAATACAACCCCAAAGCATGATTGATCCACCCCCATGCTTAACAGTTAGACAGAGGTTCTTTTCATTAAATTCTGTGCCCTTTCTTCTCCAAATGTACCTTTGCTTATTCCGGCCAAAAAGTTCTATTTTAACTTCATCAGTCCACAGAACTTGTTTCCAAAATGCATCAGGCTTGCCTATATGTTCATTTGCAAACGCTGATTTTTGTGGTGAGGACGTAGAAGAGGTTTTCTTCTGATGACTCTTCCATGAAGACCATATTTGTACAAGTATCTCTTTATAGTGGAATGTACCACAACTCCAGTGTCTGCCAGATCTTTCTGGAGGGATCGTGCAGTCAAACGATGGGTTTTGACTTGCTTTTCTCACAATCCTGTGAGCTGTTCTGTCTGATATTTTTCTTGGTCTTCCAGATCTTGCTTTAACTTCCACTGTTCCTGATGACTGCCATTTCATAATTACATTCCGAACAGAGGATATTGGCATCTGAAAACGCTTTGCTATCTTCTTATAGCCTTCTCCTGCTTTGTGAGTGTCAACTATGTTCAGTTTCAGTTTTCTAGACAACTGCTTAGAAGAACCCATGGTGCTGATTGTTGGGGCAAGATCAGATGAGTCTGGGCATTAAAAACCTTTGAGATTGACATCACCTGGTCTTTCCAAACGATGATTGAGAACAATCCATGACACTGTCAGGTCTCAGCTTTTCAAAGGGGGCGGTGCATGCTATAAACTCTGCAGGGTGCCCAAACTTTTGCAGACACCATTTTTTTATTTTCTGTTATTTTGAAAGTGTAAATGATGGAAATAAAATATAACTTTTTTTTTGACAAATTACAAGAATGTTTAATCTGTAATTTAATGCCTTTTGGAGATTTTTCCATCTTTTCTTGGCTTCTTTATGCACATTAGTACAAATTTTTACCTGGGGTGCCCAAACTTTCGAACCCCACTATATCTGTGTTCTTTTCTACCTTTAAAACTAAAGAATGTATACAACTCGTTTAGTTATTGAGATGTATTTGTTTTTGGTAACGAAATACAAAAATGCCCATTACTGGATGAAAAATTAAAACACAAGAAACCTTAAAAAAGTATTAATGCAGTAGCAAACAGTACTTTTAACAGTTAGTGGTATAACAATCTAAACCATACAGTATATACTGCAATTATTAAATTAAATTATTTTCTGAAGGAAAGGCAATATTTTAAAGTGAATTTTAAATTAGAACTATTGAAACACAATGCAAAATATATTAAACAGTAAACCTTGCACCCAAATGAGCGACATATTTTAAAGTTGGAGACTTCAAAAAGAATCGGATGAATCGCAGGCATCGGATCGGAAGAGAAAAAGTGGTATCGGTACATCTCTAACTTACACACTCATTTTTTATATGATATATTAAATATATCGAAAATAAATAATATACAGTGTGAAGTCTTTGCTATTTTAAATATGTTGAATAGTACACTGTGTGTACTGACCATGTACGAGTATATTGCATCTTTTCACATTTGCACCTTTCACCTTGAGCATTGAGCATTTTGCACATTTTTCACCCATATGTAACTGTAATTACTGTATGTAAACTGCTCTGCAATTTCTGGAGTTCGCTCCCAAGAATTTCACTCACCAAGGCACATGTGCTGTGGTGATGTGACAATAAAAGTGACTTGACTTGACTTGACATGTTTAACGCTTTCCATGAGGTAAATGGAAAGGGTGCCTGTTAAACATATTTCCTATAAAATTTATTTTATTTATTTTCATTAATGCAATTTAATATATAAGTGTATTTTTCTTATGGGCGTGTCCTGTCCCACACACATATAATGGTTCCGACGCCCATGGATTTCAGAAAGCAGGAGCGTGGTCAATGCTGTAGGTAAAACACGGAATGGAGTTTAATTTATTAGGGCATTCCTCAAGCAGAATGGATTCGACTGGCGGCGCTCTGAAAAGTAATATAAAAAAGGACATATGCGCTGAATAGAGACGATAAAAGTGGGTGGGTCCAATATTATTGGTCTTAAAAGGTGGGTGGGTCCTGTCCCACCCACATATAATGGTTCCGACACCCATGACCACGGGTATCGGATTAGGATCGGTCACCCACTCAAAATGCTTGGATCGGCATAGATACAATACAGAGCACTTATGTACGTCGCTCTGGATAAGGGCGTCTGCCAAATGCTGTAAATGTAAATGTTATAACATAAAAATGTTAGAATAAATAGCAACCTTTTTAGAGATTTACATGGAATACCACCAGCTTGTAACATATGACAGAAAGTTCTATTAAGAAGCTCACATTGATTCAGGAGTTACAGCACTTAGGAAGCCTTTTTCAGCACAGCTTGAAAGGAAGCAGAAGACAAACCTGCACCAGCTGGGAATCGAACCCCAGTACACTACTGGTGCACTCTACACCAGGCTCTTTTGCTAGCTATCATTAATTGTTCAGGGTGCCTTCTTAAGAAGCTGAAGCTTTACCTGTTAGGCCTTCAGCTTTGATTTTCAAAGTCCATTTCAATGTTTTTTCATCTGGCTCACACATGTGACAGACCATATTGTGAAGGTGATAATGAGCAGCAGTGAACAGAAGCACTTGGCAGTTCCTAAAGAACACCTTATAAGCTGACCCAGATGGGACTTGAACCCACAATCCTCAGCTCCGAAGGCTGATGCCTTATCCATTAGGCCACTGGGCCTGCAGACAAAAGTGTCAGAAAAAAAACTTTTTTTAAAACCATATATCATTTTCTACTGCTATCGCATGAGTTTATTATCCGCATTCACTCCAATCCTTCACCATTGTCCAGATAGATCTGAAAAGCTCTGGAAAGCAACAATTGAGCCTTCTTCAAATAAGATGTTAGATGTTTAAAGAAACACAGCCCCAAAACATTTTGTTTAATGCAAGAATAAAAGGCAGCTTGGCAAAATCCAAATCTTGCTGATACCACTACATTTTGGAGAGCATGACGTGGAATAGAATCAGCTTGTAACATATGACAGAAAGTTCCATTTAGAGGCTCAAATTGACTCGGCGGGTACAGCACTTATGAAGACTTTTACGGCACAGTCTGAAAGGCAGCAAAGCACAAACCTGCACCACCCGGGAATCGGAATAAACGGCAGGCAGGAATTAATGGCTGCTTTGGAAAAAATTAACCTTACTTATACCACTACCTTTTTAGAGCTTGACATGGAATACCACCAGCTTGTAACATTTGACAGAAAGTTCTATTAGGAAGCTCAAAAAAGTGTAAATCTTGCTGATACCACTACATATTGAAGAGCATGACTTGGAATAGAATCAGCTTGTAACATATGACAGAAAGTTCTATTAAGAAGCTCAAATTGCCTCTGGAGTTACAGCACTTAGGAAGCCTTTTTCAGCACAGCTTGAAAGGAAGCAGAAGACAAACCTGCACCAGCCAGGAATCGAACCCAGTTCACAAGAATGGGAATCTTGTATGATACCACTACACCACTGGTGCACTGTGCACCAGGCTCTTTTGCTAGTTATCCTAGCATTTGTTGTTCAGGACCTGCAGGATTCTTGAACTTCAGGGTGCCTTCTTAAGAGCTAACTAGAAGTGCACCCAGATGCTACTCCAACCCACAATCATCATGTGAAGCTGAAGCTTTACCTGTTAGGCCTTCAGCTTTGATTTTTTGATTTTTTGACAAAACAGTCAATTGGCCGAAACATAGTCTTAGTCACACACAATCGGTTGTAAATGAAAAAAAAATGTTTCACTACTGATTAAGATTGTGAAAAATTTTGTCCTTGTACAAAAATGCTAATGCAGAGGGATTTGTGATTTCATAGGAGATGGTGTATAAGTGTAAGTATATAAATATTACAGATTGTAACTGTAATTACACCTTCATATTATTTTATTATAACTGAATTTTTATTTGAGAATTGACAAACGTTGTATGTTTGTGAAAACATAAATAAAAAAGTTAGTATGTGATTCTCATTTTCTGAATTAATATTTAGAATATTTTTGTTGATGCTGTTATTGAATATGATTGTAGAGACTACTGATCATTCATTATACAAACAATGCATCTGTTTATCCACAGACTGTTTATAACTCAGTGTTAGTTGTGATGACATACAGTCACATCAATCAGCTGCATGAAGACTGCAGAGAACTGCTGGACAGGACCAAGATGGTATTATTAACAATAAACAACACTAAAGTCTCTTCTTGGTGAGTTGGGTTTCTGTTCCCCACATTCACTTCAATAATAAAAATAAATAAATATGTAATATATACGTATTGAGCACTTTATTGTAAATATAGATGTATTATAAAGATACACACACACACACACACACACACACACACACACACACACACATACCGGGACACTTTTCTGCAAGGAGTGGAGCTTCCCCAGCAGATCAGTGTGGCAAAGCATTTACTGCATTTTCTGGCCCAGTGTCAAGCATGATCCTGTGTGGTTTAACTGGCCTGGATTTTTAAATCAGCAGGGTCATCACCCATCAGCACCAGAGATGTATATATACTGTATCTCTGGGTTATACATATTTTCTGCCAGGTAATCACCCATCAGTGCCAGCACCTTTGTTACAGGCTTCTTTATCATTTTGCCAGGTCCCCAGTCTCCAGTCTCACAGTCCCAGAACTGACAACGTGCATGGAGACTCCAAAAATCAGAGCTTGTGGCAAGAGGGGAGCCACCAAAAAAAGCGTCTGTCAAAAGAAGGCTACCACTACCAGTGTAAATTATGTGGTCAGTCAAAGAACAAACTTACTGGCCATACTCAAATTAAAGGTTAATGGTACTGTCCAGCATCTGGGAAGGCCATTGAACAGTGGTAAGACTCTTTGTAGTCAATCAAAGAACATTTATTTAACTTCAAACACTTTTTATTTTTTCTATCAATTTTTTATGCGAACATTTTTTATGTTATGACCTTTGCAATAAGTGAAAAGCTCTATAATGATAGTATTTATATAAAAAATATTGTAGGTATATATATATAAAATTACAATTTAATTTAATCACAATTATTATATTATACCTACAATATTTTTTATATATATTATATATAGCTGTTATTAATGCTTGTATTGTTAATAAGTTAAAACAAATTGTTTATGTTGAAATAAAGTGCATTAGTAAATAAAATTTGTTTGTGTGTTAATTGTTCACTTTACAAAAATCATGCACTGTACAAAACCTAGTTTTGTTATGTTTAAAAGATGCAACCATGTGCCCCCATTGCAGCACAATTATCCTGGACTACAACCCCTCCACTTATTTTTCTCTTTTCCCCCTTTTTCCTTCTTTTCTTTCCCCCCTCCAGGCAGTCTCTTTCGCCCTGGCTCTGGTATTAAAGGTCGTGCATTGGCCAGGAACCAAACCCAGGTCAACTGCTTGGAAGGCAGCTATGCTCACCACTATACCACCAACACCTTGACTGCAGTAATCCCAACTTTGGTGACAGAAAGTTGATGCTTTTTAGTAACTCTTATTTATTTTGTTACTTAGATGTTTCCCAGGCCTCAGCAAAGGGTGGGCAGGCTTTGTTGCTGTTTCTGTAGTGTAATGGACTGTAGTGGTTATCATGTTTGCCTCACACGCGAAAGGTCCCCAGTTTGAACCTGGGTTGAATGAGTTGAATTTGGCGCTCTGTGGCGGCCGTTCCTTCTGGAACACCCTGAAACCAGCCTGATTCCCACATAGTACGACAGTTTTCAAGTGGCTGCTCATCTATTGTGATCAAATAAAGAAACAGTTTCTTTCTTCCTTTTGTTGGTTCCTTAATTTATTGAACTGAACACAAAGTCGCACTGTGTAGTTTCTGTAGTGTAGCGGTTATCACGTTTGCCTAACACGCAAAAGGTCTCCGGTTTGAAACCGGCTGATGCTTTTGAGCTTTGCTTCAGTAAGCAGCCTATTGTTTCAGTTCACGTGACACAGTCAGACATTGAGACTCTGAACGTGACAGATGCAGTTTCTCTACAACAAGGTGCCTCCCTTAAAATTCGCTATACTGCATGAACGAGTGTTTGTTGTAGCTGAAACAACATAGAGAAAACTCAAAGGTCATGCGTTGGCCGGGAAACTGCTTGGAAGGCAGCTATGCTCACCACTATACCACCAACGCATTTACTGCAGAAATCCCAACAGAAAACAAAAACAACCACCCACAACAAAAGTGAATATCAGAAAGAGCTCTTACATCAATTCACTTGTATTAACTATACTATTCTATCTATAATTTCAGAAGCATCAGTTGCATGTGTGTGTGTCTGTGTGTGTGTGTGTGTGTCTGTGTGTGTGTGTATGTGTGGGTAAAGATGTACAAAAGCGAAAAAAAAGTGAGAGGAATAGAAATACAGGAACGTAAAGCAGAAGGTAAAATTTTTCAATATGCGGATGATACAACGGTAATTGTAGAAGGGAAAGAAAGTGTCAAACATGTTATGGAGATTATAAAGGAATACTGTAAAGGCTCGAGAAGTAAATTAAATGAGGACAAAACAGTATACATGAGGTTTGGGAAGGCATTGATTTTAATGGACTCTTTTAACTTTAAAGAAGTAGATGAAATGAAAATTCTAGGGATTTTGATTGGTAAAAACAAGAAGAAAGTAAGGGATGAAATGTGGGAGGAGCTTTTAACAAGAATAGAATGGAGACTAAACTTTTGGAAACAAAGAGCACTGAACTTGAAAGGGAAGGTTTTAATTTTAAATGTTTTAATGGTGTCTAAGCTTTGGTAGGTTCTATATGTATATGATATGCCTGTTTGGACAGAAAAGAGGCTGAAAAAATGCTTTTGTGACTTTTTATGGGAGGGTAAACCAGCAAGAATAGCTTACAACATGATCTTAGGGGTGGCGGAGAAGGGAGGCTTAGGTTTAATGGACGTAGAACAGAGCAAAATGAGTCTAAGAGTGAAAGTAGTCAAGAAATATCTACAAGAAGAAAACCAATTTGAATGGAAAAAACACTGAAATATTTTATAAACAAATTTTAATTTGGACAAGGGAATTTTATGGATGAAAACAAAAAATTGGATGACAGAAGGATTACCAGAATTTTATAGAGAAATGTTAAATGCCTGGGGAAAGCTGTTAAAGATTATTGAGCACATTCCACAAGGGAGAGAAAGCTTTTCAAATCAACCTCTGTTCTTAAACAAAAACATTTTAAAACAAGGGAAAGTAATATTTTTTTAAAAAATGGATGGTAGCAGGGATAACAAGAGTACAGGACGTTTTATATGAATTTAAAAAGGAGTTTCTACCAGAACAGTTTTTTATTGATGCAATGGAAGAGGCAAAAGAGGAATATGATCAGAAAGAACTGAGGGATGAATATAAAATAATCAAAGATGCAATACCAAAAGAGTGGATAAGGAAAATAGACAACATGGAAGCAGAAAAAGAACAGACGAACATTTATCCGAAAGAAGAAGAAAAATTTTATGGTTTTAAAAGCTGTACAGTTAAAATGTTTCATGAGATTTTTAGGGAAGAAGTTTTTAAGGAACCAAATACAAATGAGTACTGGTGTAAACTTTTGAAGGATTAAAAAAAGGATGGAAAATGGAAAAATATGAAAGGGAAGTGTGTGAAAGTGAAACTGGAGAGTTTCAAATTTTTATAAGGCATGAAGCAGTTTTTACAGACGTAATCTTAACCAAGATAGAAATTGAACAAAGTCCAATGTGTAAAGTGTGTCAGGAAAGGGAGGAAGGGTTTTTACATCTGTTTTGGAATTGTTTTTTAAACAATGTAAAGTTCTAATCAAAGATGTGAGTGGGGACTGGAATGAAAATGATTTGGAATGGAATAGAATGGTAATGTTAGGTCGAGACAAAAAAGTCAAAACAAAAAGTTTGTAAATTTGAGTATGATGTTAATGAAAAGTCTAATATGTGAGAGAAGAATCATAGCCAAAAGAAAAGGAAATGTTTTAGATTTGTGGAGACTTTTTAAAAATAAAACGGAATCATATATGAAATATATGAAAACATTTATTAAAAGTCTAATTTATTTAGATACTTTGTTGTTTCCCAGGCATCCCATGTCCAGCAAAGAAAATGGGTTTTGTCCAATAACTTTTCAGTTTAACTCTTAGATGCCTCCAGCAGAAACCCAAAATGCCAGAAACTCAAAACTGCAGAACCATCCTCTGGTCGATGGATCGAAACCATCCTCTGCTAAGAGCAGCCTACTTTCTAATAAAAATTAAATGGCTTAATGTTCATATTTGTTGCAGTTTAGCTCTTAGATGCCTCTAGCAGAAACCCAAAACACCAGATGTTTAAAACAGCAGTGGCCTAATGGATAATGCACTGGCCTCCTAAGCCAGGGATTGTGGGTTCAAGTCCCATCTGGGGTGTGCTTAAGCAGTGTGGGGCAGGAAAAGCATGCTTGTAGCAAAACCAAGTGATCAATAAATCATAACCCTCCTTTCCTAGGAACAGCCTACATTTTAACTAAGAAGAAAATGGCATAAATTTCAGAATGGTTGCTATCAACCCTAATCGTTGCAGGTCATCGCCACAATCCTGGTGGCCTACTGGATTATTCAAGTTTTTCAATTCAATTCAAGTTTATTTGTATAGTGCTTTTTACAATAGACATTGTCTCAAAGCAGCTTTACAGAACAAACATAGAACAGAAGGTAAGCATAAGGAATAATATAAAGAATTATTATAATAAAAAATTCAAGATTATTATTAGATCAAAATTAGAGAACAATTTATAAACAATTGAACAATTCTGAAATAATGTCATCTTCACTGCTCAACAGTTGAAGGAGTTTTTGTCTTGTCTATACCATGCTACCAGAACACCTTTTCCACAAAATAACTAAGGCATTTCAACAAAAAACATTATTTTGCAGAAATCACCCTGATCAAAATTAGAGAACCATGACTGTAGCATGGGAAAAGATTACAACAAAATTTTCTGAAGGTTACAACAGTCAGCAATTAGTAGGAAGTGTACAGGCCTCTGCTCTGGATGACTTCAGCACATCTGCGGCCACAGGACAGCACTAGTCTCTCACACTGCTCTGGTGTGATTTTGGTCCAGTCTCCTCCACAGTTCGGTGACTGCAGTGGGTTTCTTGGCCATAACTTTGTCGCCAAGGATTTTCCAGAGGTTCTCTATTGGGTTGAGATCAGGACTCTGGGCAGGCCATGTCATTATTTCAATGTTTTCAATTTCAAGGAACTGCTTTACCCGTTTTGCTGTGTGACATGGAGCGTTGTCCTGCATGAACACTGCGGACTGATTGGGTGATGAACGCAGGGAAGGAACCATATGTTGTTGAAGAAGGTTCTGATAAATATTTGCATTCACTCTGCCATGTAGCTGTACAAGAGGCCCAACTCCTGCTGCAGAAAACATGCCCCAAACCATGACACTTCCTCCTCCACTTTTCACTGACTTCTTTACACACTTTGGGTTCAGTCTTTCTCCAGTTTGTCGCCGAACATGATATTTCCCATCGGACCCAAATAAATTAAACTTGCTTTCATCACTGAAGTGAACTTTGGACCAGTTCTCCTCTGTCCACACAACATGCTCCTCAGCAAAGCTTATTCTAGCCTTTTGATTCTTCCTGCTAATGAGAGGTTTGGTCACTGCAGAGTGGGCTTTCAGTCCAAATGCTCTTAAACGTCAAGACACTGTATGATGAGACAGATCCTTACCCTGTTCAGTGCTGAAATGGTGAGCAATTCCAGCTGCAGTGTGGAAATGATTGTCCATTGAGATCCTCCGCAGTATCCTGTCCTCTCTTGTATTTGTCTTCCGTGGACGACCAGCCTTCTTGGGGGACTTGAATGAGTTTGTGATGTTGTAAAGATTCAATATTCTTGAAATCACAGATTTGGAATGACCAACTTGTCTTGCTATGGCTGATAGGGTCATCTCTTTGGCCTTCATCTGGACAACCTGCTGCTGGAGGCTTTCAGTCACTTTTGAACGGCCCACCATCTTGCAGAGTCAGTGAAACTGGAAGTTAGGCTGCCAGTTAAATATGGGTTGACAGATAATCAAGGAAATTAGTACCAGGTGCCAAATTAACACCAATAACTGGGAGGTATCTGAAAGTGTTCTCTAATTTTAATCAGTGTGTTTTCTGCAAAATAATGGTTTTTATTACTGTACATTCTGCCAACATTTCATATTCATCTATGTGTAATGTTGGCAGAATGTACAGTAATAATATAAAGATACATATAGATGAAAAAAGTGTAGATGAAATGATAAATAGTAAGTTTTTCTGCGTGAGAAATACAATGTGTGGTGGGAGAGCGTGACAAAAGACCAAAATGAGTGACTGTCATGCTCAATGTGTGACACTTGATAGCCCTGGTACAGTGTTGTCATTAAGACTGTAAGAATATAACACATAAAGGGCAAGTTTTGCAAGTGCAAAGGATTGTATTGTGTGTGTGTGTGTGTGTGAGAGAGAGAGAGAGAGAGAGAGAGAGAGAGAGAGAGAGACAAAAACAAGGGATGTAACTGTCAAAATGTCAAAATACCTTAGAATATCACATTAAAACTGTGGTCGATGGGGGAATCCACAGCTTCTTAGGACCACATTTTATTATTAACAAAGTATTTCTTCAGCGATTACTATAAAGTGTATAGAGAACAGCACAGTTGTCATGAATATTCATTATACATGAATACAAGTAGGTGGAGCTCGAGGTGGAGCTGAACATCAAATATTAACACTGACATTCATTTCTAAAGCTAGAGGTTTGAACTAAACACTCAGGAAAACAATGTTGTTCCTCTTCATTGTGTTTTTTACTCTCAGTGATGTTGGTAAGTCATATACACTGCACACAAAATGATTATTTTTTCTACTTAAGACACAATTATCCATGTGAAATGTGTCATTTATGATTAAAATATCACAATATTGTTATAATTTTTTTTTAGCAGAGGCTGCTGACAATAGCATTAAACCAGATCAAACCAATGTATTTTCAATGGAAGGCGGCAACATCTCACTGTCCTGCACGTATACTGGATCAGTTTACAGTCTCCACTGGTATCGACACAAACCTCGATCAAGACCTGAGTTTCTGCTGCTGATTGTTGAAAGCGGTAAACATGTCACACCAGCTCAACCACCTCATCCACGATTGTCTATAAGACTTAAAAATGATCAAGATAAAAAGAGTAAGAAAGTGGATCTGATCATCTCCTCTGCTGCTGTATCAGACTCTGCTCTATACTACTGTGCTTTGGAGCCCACAGTGACAGGAAATCCAACTGCTCTGTACAAAAACTAACACAGTATTGTTATATTGAAAGCAGTTCTGTCAGTGCTTTAGATAAATTCACTTGCCCTTTTTGGGGAAGTCTCTCTTTCTTTCTCATGATTTTTAGAGTTTATTTTATTCATTCATTCATTCCTTTGTAACTATTTACCAGAGACTTTCCTGGAAACATTGGGAGGAATGTGAATACTTGGAAAACATTCAACACTCCACACAGTTACCTGAGCTCAAAACTGAATATTTCTGTACAAACTGGTCATCTAGATCCATCATGCTATAGCTCACACAGTCCACATGTCCTGCACAGAACAGCATCACTCTGCTGGATCTCAAAAGAAACCACACTGCATTGCCTTTCAGTCAAATTTCACATTGATTATAAAATACTAGTACTGACCTATAAAACACTGAATGATCTCATGCCACAGTACCTGAGGAAACCCCGTTTTTAATGATCTGTCATGCCTACATCGATCAAAAGGTGCAGGTTATTTGGTAGTAATTAAAGTAGTAAAGTCTACAGCAGGGGGCAGAGCTTTCTCTTACAAATCCCTGCACTTATGGAACAGAATTCACATTAGTGTTATCACTAAATGTTAAAACATTTGCAGGAAAATAAGCTATACCGTCTTTCTTTTTCTGACTTTATCCCACTTTACATTTATCCATCCATCTTATCATTCTTGAAGTTGTATATTGCTGTACTTCAGTATTCATCCAATCAATTTCCACAACTTCCACAGTCCTGTCCTTGAAATAATATATGGTGAATGTCATGGTTGTCATGGACTGCTTGGACAGTTTCCTGTCAGACCACCAGAGGGCGATCTGGCAGGGCTTTTACTTTGTCACTGTTATTTTTTACATTTTGTTTTAACTGTGTTTGTGTTTTTCCAGTTTTTCTGTCCTTTTCCTCACCTTTACACACTTGTTCCTTATGTCCCCGATTATTCCTGTTGTTTTGTGTTAGACTTTATTTGTCTTTTGTCTGTGACTCTAATTTCATGGTTCTGTGTTTTGCGATGCTTCAGACTTCTGTATTGTCTGTTGTTTAGTTTTATCCCGTGTTCTTCTGTATTTGTTATTTTTAATAATAAATAATGAATGATGTTTACAGAAACACAATAAAAAATCAGTGTTTACAAATGTATTTTTTATTTATTTTACATTTTAATGGAGCAGAGAAAAAAAGCAATAAGTAAGGAACACATACCTAAGACTGCACAAACATTGGTTCACATGACTTTTGAGAACTGGATCTTGTAGCCTAGAGTTTTTGCTTCAAAATTATGTGAAAATCATCTCGTTTACTTGCTCACAGAAAACAATATATTGATTTAAATTTTCTAAGACACTTTTAGTTTTTAAAGGGCATATGTGAGTAGGCGTCAACTATCATGAATATTAGTGTGATTCACACCTGAGAAGACAAAGGCCCGCATAATGAGCTGCATAATGAGCCTTTCAGGTAAGTGTGTGACTGAGAGAGGAGTTACAAGAAAGAATGTGAGGACAAAATAAATGTGTATATTTTTTCTTTGTAGTTTATTTAGAATATTTAACTATCACACAAAATAACTTTAGAAGTTAGTAATAACACAGAAGACACAATCAGGGCAAAACTGTGCAAAAAAAAGTGTCAACAGGAAGAGTGCAAGATAAAAAAGAGTGTAAGGTTTGTAGAAGCCCACTAACCTACTCTGTCACATAGTACCCAGAATTGAACAGTTCTGCAATTAGTTCTTCCATAAACTCCTTGTGGCTCATGGTGCCATAAAGCACTTTGTGTACAATAAAAGCTTTGGTGGCAGCAATGTCCAAGAAGTGTAGAAATAGCTTGGTGAACAATTTCAGCCTATAGCATTATAGATATTTATTATATCATTATATAGGCTATATATATGTGTATATATATATATATATATATATATATATATATATATATATATACACACACAAATATAAGAGAGAAATAAGGGTCATAAACCGTCAAAGTGACAGTTTTACAACCCTATACTTGTCTCTTATCAGTAGATAAGACAGCTGTCATTATCGATAAGAATTTTTAGAAATTAGTTTTTTAATTATGTTTTATTTATTAATTAATGAATTATTTAATTAATTTATTTATTTGAAAATTAGTTGTTGAAATGAATAAAAGTCAAAGGTTATACCTTTGATCTGGTATATGTATGTTTTTGTTCAAAATGAGCTAAGAGAGAAGTACTTTAAAACTCACATGTTTGATCCGGGGGGGTGGTTTGTGACTCAGCAAAAATACTGCATTGAAGGGTTACCCCTCCCCTCAGAATGAATGTTTGTGACTCAGCAAAAACGCACACACACGTCCCTGAGCAGACACGCCCACCACGTGAGTTGTATCTGTTTTCAAGTAGATAGGAGAAAAGTATTTAAAATTCACGTTTGATGCGGGGTGTATAAGAAAATGAATCAAGTGACTAGTTTTATTACCCTGACAAGAAATAAGAATAAGAGATTAATAAAGAAATTTTTTAGAAATTAGTTTTTTAATTATGTTTTATTTATTAATTAATTTATTTGAAATGAATTAAGAAATTAATGAAGGTCAAACCATTGATCTGACATATGTATGTTTTTGTTCGAAATGAGCTAGGAGACAAGTACTTTAAAACTCACATGTTTGATCCGAGGGGTGGTTTGTGATAGGGTTACCCCCTCCCCTCGGTTTTAGTTAGCCAAAGGTGTTATCTACAACGTCACACAAGCGCACACGTCCCTGAGCAAACGCGCAAACGCACGCACACCCCCTCGGTTTTAGTTAGCCAAAAGTGTTATCTACAACATCACACAAGCACACACACCCCTGAGCAAACGCACACACGCTCCCATCGGTTTTAGTCTTCAAATAGCCTACCACCATATACACCGTATAACATGTATGATTCATAGAGCATAGCTATGGCTGTTTGTCCTGATGCACCGAAGAAAATGAAAAAATATACTAAGTCAAGATTTGCAGAGATTTTAGAGCGTGAAAGTAGTCAGTATTGGGCGATGTCAAATGGATGTACAGCCGGCTTTCACTTCACTGCTGAATCAAACAACGTAAAGCTTTTCAAGCTTTCTGTACCTGATCTTTAACACTGGAGCAAAGCTACTGAGGCCGTAACTTTTCATCGGAGTGAATGGAACAAATTTCATAAATGGTGTAAGGATTTTGACTACATTCTTCGAGATGATTTTTCACCAGTGGACTACAAATATAAATGGTGGAGCAAATGTGCTCCTCGGCAAAAATACTGCATAGAAGCAAGAAATCTTTCGAAGAATGAACTATCACTGTATGTTTCAACAACAATTAACGGTGACTTCACGTCAGAGAAATACGAAGTGAGGTTTGATCCAATCAGCAGGCACGATCTACAACACTAATCAAATCGATTATTTATTCCGGAAAAAAGCTGAATTCGATGACTGAGTTAGAGTACAACTAAACTTTGATGTTTAGTGTGCCCCGCACCAACCCTCCTCCCCTCACTCCGCCTTCTTCCGGCATCTGTACCACCCACATCATGCCCACTAAAAAAGTGTTTTAAAAACAGTTGCATTCGTGTACGATGTATCGGCTGTTTGAGCAACAACGAGTGAAAATGTCTCAGGAATTCTCGTCTTACTTTTACAACTCACTCGCAACCTTGGATAAAGATGACGATGAGACACGTTCGAGTTCTAAAGACGAAGAAAATACCGGTGAATCACTCGGAAAAAGAAATCTGACCTTTCAGCATTCAAATGATGATGAAACCGACGGCCGTCTTTCCACCGCCGCTTTAGCGATCATCCGAGGTGTCATGGCTGAGCTTTTGTACCGGATTATTGATGCAGATTTGAGGGACAACTGCTATGGATGCGCCATAGATCACCCGAGTCAACTCCAACACGCTTGCTTGTTTGAGCCTGAAGCATACTATCTGCACATGAATGCCTTCAGATTGCTGAAAAAATTGTTTAAACCATGGCTGAAATACACTCTGGTAAAGGCTTTGAAATTGTGTGGAATAAAACACACCCATCCCTGGAAAAAATTCTAGGCATCACTGAAGCTATCATATGCGACTGGCAGGATGAGCCTAACATCAAAGCCATTGTAAGCGAAGCTAAAGACAAAACCAAAGAAATTTGCAGCGACCAAGTGTATGAAGACGTTGTGGATTACTGGACCTTTCACTCAGAAAGATCTGAAGTCCGAGTTCGCCTCTACTCTTCAATAAATCGGTGAATTAACATCGTGCTAGATTTTAATAAAAAAAATGGTTCTCTTTATACGTTGTAAACACAGTGTCCTCTTCACATTTTTGTACATAGAGTTTTATCCGTTATGTTTTATTATGTTACGTATTATGTATCTTAACCTACACTGTATGTATCTAATGTGTGTCTTTAAACTGCTCAGAAAGGAGAATGTTGATATCCCAAAAGTCTTTGATTACACGAATGATTTTTTGATGCAGAAAAATTTAAATCTTGCTCACGTGATGTCTTTTTGAAATAAAATCCTTAAACTAGTCTGTGTTTTGATCATTGATGTTCTGATACTTCAAAATGAATGAGCAGCTGTTGAAGAATGTGTATTACACGCAGTCTGACCCCGGCTTGTACGGGGGTGTTGAGAGTTTGCAAAGGACTATAGTTGAGAAAATTGGTAAAAGAGTTAACGATGGTGAGATAAAAAACTGGTTAGCTGAGCAAGATGCATACACTCTTCATAAACCGGTGTCTACAAATTTTAAAAGAAACAAGGTTTTTGTGAAAAACATAGATGAACAATGGCAAGCTGATTTACTCGACATGAGCAGCTTGTCGGAGAGTATCCATCCATTTCCATCCATCTTCTACCGCTTATCCGGGGCCGGGTCGCGGGGGCAGCAGTCTGAGCAGGGACACCCAGACTTCCCTCTCCCCAGACACTTCCTCCAGCTCCTCCGGGGGAATACCGAGGCGTTCCCAGGCCAGCCGAGAGACATAGTCCCTCCAGCGTGTCCTAGGTCTTCCCCGGGGCCTCCTCCCGGTTGGACATGCCCGGAACACCTCCCCAGGGAGGCGTCCAGGAGGCATCCGGAACAGATGCCTGAGCCACCTCAGCTGACTCCTCTCGATGTGGAGGAGCAGCGGCTCTACTCTGAGCTCCTCCCGAGTGACCGAGCTCCTCACCCTATCTCTAAGGGAGCGCCCAGCCACCCTGCGGAGGAAACTCATTTCGGCCGCCTGTATCCGGGATCTTGTCCTTTCGGTCATGACCCAAAGCTCATGACCATAGGTAAGGGTAGGAACGTAGATCGACTGGTAAATAGAGAGCTTCGCCTTGCGGCTCAGCTCTTTCTTCACCACAACAGACCGGTATATCGACCGCATCACTGCAGAAGATACACCGATCCGCCTGTCGATCTCCCGCTCCATCCTTCCCTCACTCGTGAACAAGACCCCAAGATACTTAAACTCCTCCACTTGAGGCAGGAGCTTTCCACCAACCCGAAGGGGACAAGCCACCCTTTTCCGGCTGAGAACCATGGCCTCGGACTTGGAGGTGCTGATTCTCATCCCTGCCGCTTCACACTCGGCTGCAAACCGTCCCAGTGCACGCTGAAGGTCCTGATTTGAAGAAGCCAACAGGACAACATCATCTGCAAAAAGCAGAGACGAAATCCCGTGGTCCCCAAACCAGACTCCCTCCGGCCCCTGACTGCGCCTAGAAATCCTGTCCATATAAATAATGAACAGGACCGGTGACAAAGGGCAGCCCTGCCGGAGTCCAACATGCACCGGGAACAAGTCTGACTTACTGCCGGCAATGCGAACCAAACTCCTGCTCCGGTCATATAGGGACCGAACAGCCCTTAGCAGAGGGCCCCGGACCCCATACTCCCAGAGCACCCCCCACAGATCACCACGAGGGACACAGTCGAATGCCTTCTCCAGATCCACAAAGCACATGTGGACTGGTTGGGCAAACTCCCATGAACCCTCCAGCAACCTGGTGAGGGTATAGAGATGGTCCAGTGTTCCACGACCGGGACGAAACCCGCATTGTTCCTCCTGAATCCGAGGTTCGACTATCGGCCGAATTCTCCTCTCCAGTACCCTGGCATAGACTTTTCCGGGGAGGCTGAGGAGTGTGATCCCCCTGTAGTTGGAACACACCCTCCGGTCCCCCTTCTTAAACAGAGGGACCACCACCCCAGTCTGCCAGTCCAGAGGCACTGTCCCCAGCCGCCACGCGATGTTGCAGAGGCGTGTCAACCAAGACAGCCCCACAACATCCAGAGACTTGAGGTACTCAGGGCGGATCTCATCCACCCCCGGTGCCTTGCCACTGAGGAGCTTCTCAACCACCTCAGTGACCTCAGCTTGGGGGATCGATGAGTCCTCAACTGAGCCCTCTGCCTCTGCTTCCTCAGTGGAAGACATGTCGGTGGGGTTGAGGAGATCCTCGAAGTACTCCTTCCACCGTCCGAGGATGTCCCCAGTCGAAGTCAGCAGATTCCCACTCTCACTGTAAACAGTGTGAGCAGGGCACTGCTTCCCCTTCCTGAGGCGCCGGACGGTTTGCCAGAATTTCTTCGAGGCCAACCTATAGTCCTTCTCCATGGCCTCACCGAACTCTTCCCAGACCCGAGTTTTTGCTTCTGCAACCACCCGGGCTGAAGCTCGCTTGGCCCTCCGGTACCTATCAGCTGCCTCCGGAGTCCCCCGAGCCAACCAGGCTCGATAGGACTCCTTCTTCAGCTTGACGGCATCCCTTACTTCCGGTGTCCACCACCGGGTTCGGGGATTGCCACCACGACAGGCACCAGAGACCTTGCGGCCGCGTCGACAATGGAGGTGGAGAACATGGTCCACTCAGACTCAACGTCTCCAACCTCCCTCGGGATCTGGTTGAAGCTCTGCCGGAGGTGGGAGTTGAAGATCTCTCTGACCGGAGACTCTGCCAAACGTTCCCAGCGGACCCTCACAGTACGTTTGGGTCTGCCAAGTCTGTCCAACTTCCTCCCCGGCCATCGGATCCAACTCACCACCAGGTGGTGATCAGTTGACAGCTCCGCCCCTCTCTTTACCCGAGTGTCCAAGACATACGGCCGGAGGTCAGATGAAACAACCACAAAGTCGATCATCGACCTCCGACCTAGGGTGTCCTGATGCCATGTGTACTGATGGACACCCTTATGCTTGAACATGGTGTTCATTATGGACAAACTGTGACTAGCACAGAAGTCCAATAACAGAACGCCACTTGGGTTCAGGTCGGGGGGGCCGTTCCTCCCAATCACGCCCCTCCAGGTATCACTGTCGCTGCCCACATGAGCGTTGGAGTCCCCGGTCGGAGCACTTTCCAGCACCCCTCCCAGAGACTCCAAGAAGGTCGGGTACTCTACACTGCCATTTGGCCCGTAAGCACAAATAACAGTGAGAGACCTCTCCCCGACCCGAAGGCGTAGGGAAACGACCCTCTCGTTCACCGGGGTGAACTCCAACACATGGCCGCTGAGCTGGGGGGCTATGAGCAAGCCCACACCAGCCCGCCGCCTCTCACCGCGGGCAACTCCAGAGTAGTAGAGAACCCAGCCTCTCTCAAGGAGTTGGGTTCCAGAGCCCAAGCCGTGCGTGGAGGTGAGCCCAACTATATCTAGTCGGTATCTCTCGACCTCCTTGTCGGAGAGTAATGATGCAAAATTTATCTATACACGTTATCAAAAATTTTGCATCATTACTTGTCGGAGAGTAATGATGCAAAATTTTTGATAACGTGTATAGATATTTTATCTAAATACGCTTGGGTGCGTGTGTTACGAAACAAGACCGGCGGTGAAGTAACTAAAGCTTTTGATTCCATTCTAAGGGAAGGTAGAATCCCAAAAAAGTTACAAACTGATCAAGGGAAAGAATTTAACAAAACTTTCCAAAACTTATTGAAAACACATGGCATTGTACATTTTGCCATGGGCACGGGTCAGAAAGCTGCGGTGTGTGAAAGGTTCAACAGAACGCTAAAGACCAGGATGTGGAGATATTTTACAGCGTTTAAACACGCGAAAATACACGGACAGGGTGCAGGACTTGGTTTATGCTTATAACCACAACCGTAATTCCAGCATCAAAATGAAACCTGCTGAGGTCACCGAAGCAAATTCTTTCACAGTATTTAAAACTCTTTGCGGGCTACAGTCGTTAAAACCCAAGAAAATAAATTTCAAGTTTAAAACCGGTGACGTTAGAATATTGCGTTCGAAAGGACAGTTTGAAAAAGGATACGACTGTATATAAATTACGAGACTATGATGGTGAAAGAATTGAGGGAACTTTTTACGAGCCCGAGTTACAAAAAATCGTTCAAAATAAAGAAAATCTTGTCTGAAAAGATTCAAAACCGGAAAAAGGTCTGTCTGGTGAAGTGGGTGGGCTGACCTGATAAATTTAATTCCTGGGTTCCTGCTGAAGATGTAAACATTGTGTTTATGTGGCTTTAGTGTTTAAAAAGACTCCTCACAATCATAACTGTTAACTATAATTGATAATCATGGATGAGTCTGGATTCTATGTGACTCTTCCTAGCAAAGCGTCGAAGGACATTTACCCTAATAACAAGATCTCACTACACGACTAAATTTGTCAAGCCCATTGATTTGAAAGGAGACTGGGAAGTATCGCTTTCAGAGGTTCAATATATTCACAGTTGGGATACATTGTCGGAGAATGACTACGTGTTGCGTTTCTTATAGGGAAGGAAATAAAACACACATTGTATTAAAAGACAAGTCACGGATGTTATAAAAGTATTGAAGAACTGGTTGACAATCAATGATGTAATAAAACTATCCAAACTCAGCATGACTATAGTTTATAACCCTGTGAAAAATAAAAAAAATACGTATGGACACCTCAAATCCATATTTCTTCAAAACCAGCAGAAAATTAGCATATATGCTCAGCTTGACCCCGGATGAAGCGCTAACGCTGCGTGTCTCAGAAGCACCAAACCCCGCTGATATTCACGCCGGATTTTACACAATATGTATATATAGACATTATCAAGTACCAAAGAGTCGGTGATAGCTTTGTCCCACTACTCAGATGTGTACATATACTGGATGAAAACAACAAAGTCCTCACTATTTCTTACAATAAGCCACACTACGTACCGCTCATCAAGAATCACATTACAGATATTGTGATCGAAGTCAAGTCGGATCAGAACAAACACATACCTTTTTTACTTACGGGAAGTTTATAGCTAAACTACTCTTTAGACCAGCTAAACATTCCTTCCGTTTGTAAAAGAATGATAGAGAGGATACCTTAACCCACAGACCTACATAGATTATTATGTCGCTCAAGCCGGAAATGGACTCCCGGGATTTCAAGGAGCCCCCACCATGTATGGTTCAGGGTTAGGAGGATTGTTTAGAATGGCAATTCTATTCCTCAAAAAGGGGCTTTCTATAGGCAAACCTCATTTAAAAACAGCAGCCAAAATGTATTGCAGGTGATGATGTGAGCAGCATTATCAGTAAAACACAAAGTCAGAATCAGGACGGGTCGGGTCTTGCATTGAGTTCAGACCCCAGGACAATGACACGTGATTCCTAATAAAAGGCGTGGGGTAACTAAAACTAAGACCAATGTTAAAAAGAACAAGGCAAGAGTCAACAAGCGTCAACCTGTCTCAAAAACACTCCGCGGATAGTACGTGTAAGAGAGCCATGATTTTAGAAAATCATGGCTCTCTTACACGTACTATCCGCGGAGTGTACAAAGTCCGAATTGGATGTTTTCACACAACAATACACAGACGAGTATTGATGAGTACACTTATATTGAATATATTATTTCTGCTATGACTGACAACGGTCCTCTGGAAATGGTGAAGATTACCTGGATTTGAACAATAAATTTTTTTCATTTTGCCTGTAAAATCGTGAACGCTGATGGCACCAACATAGGAAACGATGCAAAGGTGGGGGTTGTTAACTATCCTATAGCTTCTCTTTTTCACAAGTCGACGTTTTGCTGGGGATCGTCTTATTTCTCAATCTAGCAATACATATCCATACCGCACAATTTTTGAATGTCTCCTTAACTATGGGAAGGACACCTTGGAAACAATTTTGTACAGGATTATTCTACAAAGACACAGCGAGATATATGGATGCCACTGACCCCAGTGATCGAAATGAAGGTCTCAAACGAAGGGTTCGGTTTAGTGCTGAAAGCAACACTTTTGACCTCATTGGTCACATTCACTCAGATATATTTTTTCAACAAACTTTTACTGAACGGCGTCGATTTGAGGATTAAAATGGTTTGAAGTAAAAATGAATTTTGCTTAATGAAGGAAGGCAACATCAATTTCGCTCTGAACATTCTCAACGCATCTCTTTTCGTGAAGAAAGTTTCTGTATCACCGTCAGTGAAACTTGGACATGCGCATGCGCTGCTTTCTGCCACTGCTAAATATTCTATAGAGAGAGTTTCTATGAAAACGTTCAGTCTGGCCGCTTGGAGCTGCATTTGTTCGCAAGAGAGTCTTTTCCTCGGACCTCTGCCTAAAACCGTCGTAGTGTTTAAAATTAAAAGGATTTTTACTGTATGACCCGCTGAAGGCCATACAGTAAAAGTCCTTTTAATTTTAAACACTACGACGCAGAGTTTGTAGCTTTGTATGTACCTGTAGATGGTACTCAATGTCCTGCAAAACCATTTCAACCCGATTTCCAATCCGATAATGCGGTTCGTGAATTCTATTCTTTAATTTTTGCATCTGGAAAGCAATTAAAAGATCAGGCATTGGCGATAAACAGAGAAGAGTATCCGCAAAAATCATTTTCCGCAAAAGTATTTTCGAAAATCATGCCAATCACTACGAATAAGAACAAGGGGTGGGGAATCATAGTCTCTGCTTTTAGACAGTGAAGGCGTGACGCTTCGAGAGGGGTGGGGGTCGTTAGATCTTTTGATGTCATATTTTGCGTCAAACAGCACCATTAGGTATTGTTGAAAAGGGTATATTTAGTCTATCTACAGTATGCAACAATTCGGTCCAACCTAATGGCTTCCGATCGTCGGAAACTTTGAGGTGCAGTGAGATTTTTAAGCAGATCCACCATGTGAGATCCTTTGATCGTCTTCCCGTTAAAAATAAATTCACCCTCGACATTCCACAAAGCAGCATCGCCTGATTTTAAAGGTTTTCCCATAATGTACAAGGCATTTCTTTTACTCCTCGCTGAAACGTTAGCAAGCACCTCATGTGTGATCTCATCACTGTGGGGGTGTGATAGTTCGGTCATGGTTGCCTCTGATTTGATTTGTGGTGTTTCTGGTAATTTTGGTAGGGTCAGAGTCAGTTGAGCTGATTCCTCCTAATCACTCAGTTTAACCAAGTTTAAAAACTTTTGCAGGACCGATGTGTAGAGTTTTACCTTCTCGTATTCATTCAGATCCTTCCTTGACAAAATTTGACGCATTGCTACGTCTAATTTGCTTTCAGCTGCGTTTCTTAAACTCTCTTTTTCCGCCATGGTATTTCTAAGCTTGTCAAGTTGATGTTGAGGGACTAAATACATTCTAAGCGGTCTCCATGTTAACTGCTGCTTATAAACGGGACAGCAACACCGAGTAGTGGTAAAAAATCCTCCAGTTTGATTAATTATTTTCCTTTTCTTTTCTACAGTTGCTCTTTTATCCGCGAAAAGTTTTATCCATTTTTTCTGCTTTTTTAATTCTCTGTACTGTTTTGCTGTTAGAGGAATGGTACCTCTGAGCACGTTTAAAGCTAATTCACATATGCTAAGTAGGTGCATCGCGCATCGTGTAATGCTTTCAACAACGGAAGTGTTTTTTTCAAGCGTATAGACATTTGTTTTCAGTAAATATTTTTCTTCTTCGGAACATACAAAGCTGATTTTTCTTGTAGTAACAAACCTGATCGGTGGTAGCGTCTTGAAAACATTGTAAAAAGTATTTGCTGTTACCTGGATACATTTGCTGAGCTAGCACACTGATCTGTAATTTATCTCTAGGGTTTTTAAAAAGAACCATGTAATTGGTGTTCAAATTGATTGTTCTACTAGACTTGTCTTGAAAAAACAAATTCTGTACCACATATATAACGCTCAGATTTCTGTGATGTGTATTTAGTAAAAGCTTTTTCCACCTCCTCGTTTTTACTCGCAGATTCCATCAAATCATCTATTATCACCAAGTTTGTTTTGCTGGGGGGAAACATTTCATCACACAAAGAATCAGGGATTACGGGAATAAAATTGATATTTATTTTGGTCATCAATTCATCGTACAAAGGCTGCCACATGAATAAATCCATACAATATTTTCAGGAACATTGGACAATATCTCTTTACAATTTTCCAGCAGCATTTTGATAAAATAAGATTTCACACTATTACTAGGTCCACATACAATACATGAAAAGGGTAGTTGCAGCCTCATGTCGAAAGAAGTCACATTCATATTTTCCTTGACAAGTGTTCACAACTGTACGGCGACAACAATCAAATGAACAACATACATTCATACATGCATATATACATAAAAATACAACAGTATAGGTGTCAATACCTGTAAGGTAGAGTTGTGAAATCAGGAAATAGCATGTTTATCGTACACAACCCTGAACCTTTTTACCCGTGTCTGGTTTCTCAAATGAAACCCTTTTTTTTTATCTCTAGTGATTTGTTTGTGCGACGTTATAAGTTGACTGGGTTTATCAGGGTCTTTCACTCGATCGATCACCAGATCTGTCAATGATTTCAAATTGATAACTTTAGAATTGGTGTAATTTTGATTAATACCCTTAGCCTTCATCGATGTCTTTCCTTTTTTAGTTTTGTAACCGTAGGTTTTAGGACCAGTGCTTCCGAACTCTACTATTTGATCACCGTCGTCTAGTTCACTGGTAAGACTGCCCAAATAATCATTCAAAGGCGGCATCCAATCCCCTTCTTTACTTTTTAAAATGACACCGTCGGTGTACAAACAACGGCGGTTCAAACGATCCATCAGATTGTACAGTTCAAGTCTAGCCTACACTGTGTTGAAAATACCTATGAACACATTAGCATTCCCTGGGTTAATCATCCTATCGTCCACATAACGCCACTGCACAAGAGCGACCTCACCAGACAAAAAAGAGAAGTGACTAACATTGTAAACACCTGAGAATATGAAGTTTAAAAATTCTGCAGGATCTCTGATCAGAGTTGTTTGATCTGTCCGGTCTTTGGCACATCTTGCCCCACAATGAATTCAGAGCTAGTTTAGCCACAGATCTTTTGGCAGGGTTAACGTTAATGTTATTTTCTTCCAATTTAATTCCCTCATTACACTCGTAATTTTGAATGTATTCACGTTTTGTGGATTCATCGACTACCCAGGACGGATACCCTGAACTTTCCTGTTTTGTCTTGAGAAACATTTTAATGTAGTCTGTAAAAAGGTTTTTGGATCTTTCAGGAAAATGCCAGACTTCAAACAGTTTTAATACTCTAACCTTTCTCGACAGCTTTCGCTAACTCGATGGTGGCCCACGTACCCGTTAGTGCTCGTGCCTGGTCTGAATGATCCTCGCAGCATGTTCTGCACAGAGGGAAAAGGAGTTTTTTATTTACACGGTAAGAAAGAACTGGGGACCACGGGCCTCTAGGCGGTAATACTTTCGATCGAACTATTCCAAAATAATTATTATCCAGAGGTTCAAAGTCACGAAAAATTACTGTGGGGTGACCGATAGGATATGTTTTCAACTTGGTTACATACGGGTAAAGTGATGTGAAATCGTAATCTATTCTCTCACCAGGTTGTGCTACATAGTGTAAATGCAAAGCGTTTGTTTGACCACCGTAAAGGGCATCTCGAGGGTTTAAACGTTTGGGAAAGTCAAACTCTTTTAGAAAGTTTTCCTTCATTTCACGCCACTCATGCTCCCAGAGCGTTGTGACGTGCAAATTGTGTGCGTCTTGCAAATACTTTCTTTTCCAACGACTTAACCCTGACATCACCAAAGCTAACTTTGCGGTTAAGAGGATACGGCGCTGACGAGGGAAAACACCTTTCCCAACCGTGATAAAAACAACCGAGAAACTCAAAAGCCTTACGCGTCTGACCCACTTCACAATAATCGTCAACGAAATATGAACCGAACCCAACTTCACCTTCGTTCAGAGCATGTTGAATAGGTAGGTTGTGTGGTTCAAATGTATTCGAGACACTGAATGGCAGGTGTTGAATAAGATTTCTGCCTGTTGATGTAATTATCGAGAGGTGGAATGGCGAGAGTGTTTTTTCTTCAAGAAACTTTGTTCTAAATATCTTCAGACAAACCGAAGCAATCGTAATACATTTAAAAGGATCCACCCATGTACTTATTTCCTCTCTGAAAGCTATACAACCTTTTCTCAAAATGTCTACATCATTTACACAGTATTCAGTCATCTCTTTCTTGAAATCAAAAACTTTGTCAGACACCGTCACATACCACTTGAAAAAAAATCCTCCGTCTTTAGACATCATGTTATCCACACCATAAAACCGGGGGTCAGGGTACAGTCCTACAGAGTTTTGATTTTCTAACGTGTTCCAGAAATGAGGAAAATATCCTTTTTTTTTTCCTGAGAACCCCATGGCCTTAGGAAGATTGCTAAGCTTCATGGGTAAGAAAGACAGGCTATCGCTGTATTTCTGGTTGAAATCGGTATCGGTGAAACACAGAATCTTTCCACCTTGTGCAATAATCTTGGGTGTGATTCCTTCTTTCACTAAATGGTTTAGCAAAAAGGTATGAATCAAACCCTCTAGCATTATGCGTGATAAAAGGTATAACCTCTGAATCTCCATCGGCGAAAATGTCTGAAAAACGCCGCGATGCACGTGTCACCTGAAAACACCCATGTCTGACTGCAGTAACTCATACAGCATAAGAAATTAGCTGTACGAGTGCCTGTTTCCTGTCTAGTTTCAAAATCATAAAAGATGTCTCTCTTATTAGACTTTTCCCTCTTTAACAGCTGTATAAAACAGTTGTGTCCACAATCTACAACTTCTGCATTGAATATTGTAGCATAGCATACATAGCATTATATTTTCCGTCTACAACCTGTACCGCCGCGAGGTGGTCAAACTATCTGTACAAACTATCAGTTCAAGCGAATTATCCGTAGAGATGTCACAATTACTTTGAATGGTATTTTCGAGCATGGTCAAAAAAAGACTGTAAATCGATGGCTCCATTGACTAGTTGAATGTGAGATGACGCATGAGATGAGTGTAGCACCTCTAATTTCAACTGTGACATAATCCGTAGGTGAAATCATTTCATTCGCAACTTCTACCACTGTTTAAAATCTCTAAAACGATTATAAAATTCAGCAAAACTGTTAACATTAGCAATAGATGAAAAATTCACTCTTCTTATGATCTGTGTTATTGAAGCTGTCACGATTAATTATCCTAATATTAGGATCTACACCATGGCCTATTTGATTTTCACCACTAGGTGACGGTGCGTTGTTAACTTGATCTAAGGGGACATTTTCAGGAAGCAAATCTAGAGATGCAGGTCCTTGATGTTGACAGTTTACCAGAGGTGTTGCATTAATGACACTTTGTTAGATAAGTTAAAACTATCATTCAGATTATTCACCACTTCTATCAAAGCTGGATTTAACTGTACAGGTTGATTTTGAACATTTAGGCTATTCTGCAATGTTAACAGACTCTGATTTAGTTCTAAGAACACGTCATGATGAGGCAGCCGTGTGTGTTTCAGTCTTAAACTATCGTTCAACACCGGGGATACGCTGTGTTCAGTACCAGGAACAGAACTCTGATTATCATGTATGCGTGTCAGACTTAAACTATCATTCAACTCCCTGATTGCATCAGTTAAATAAGGGTTCAGAGATGTGTACGAGTCACGTTAACAGACTACTAGAAAAAGTCGAGGTTTCACCAAAGCAGAAATCATGTGACGATGTAGGCTCATTTTCAATTCTAATTTTAACTTCTGAAGAGGGAGAATTATTCAAACGCTTCTGAGCCATTTCTAAAGTAACAATGTCTTAACAATTCTTTATTCACCATAACACCAATGTAAGTATTCCAGAGTATTATGCAAGGAGTGAACATACTCGCTGTCAGACATGTTTTGAAGTGCGATGCAGACATGCTCAAAGTTCAGTTATTCTATCCCTTAGCTGAAAAAAAATCCTGAAGAGCGTCTCCAATGCTGAAATTTTCTTGTCCTTCAGTCACCTCCGGCTATGTTAGCACCGACATCTCGAATGTTGATATTTTCATATCCTTCAAAGACACCACCGGCTTGAATGTAGTTTTTTTCTTCTCCTTCAAACACCACCGCCAACTGCGTTAGCACCAACATCTAAATAGAATACAGATTACAGAAAATGTAAGGAGGATTGTTTTACACTCTTAGGAGATGTTTGAAAAGAGAATGCTAACGGACTTACACAAAACATTTGAGCCATCGTAGTCAACGTAGTTAGACGTTTTTACCGACGTCTTCTGAATATGTCACACATACAAAATAATGAATAAATAAATAAATAAAATTATTGCTAATCATAAGGCTAATGAAAGATTTACAACATTCATATTTTCATGGTGTGGCTTACGCGTAGTTTGTAGGACTGGTCTGAGCTGTGGGCCTACTACCGCTATCTGCTTTTTGGGACAGATCCCCGATGTTCTTAGGCCTTGTGTGGACGGGATACTCATCGCCAGAAATAATCAATACAACTGTCTAAAATTAATAAATTAAATAAAACATTTAGCTTATAAGGTAATATATGATAAAACAATCAACTGAAAAACACCGATCTAAGAGTCAGATTGAAATTACTCTGGAGGTTCTCGTTTGTTTGATACGTTTTTAGACAATTGTGTCAGTCTGGTCTTGTTGTGTAATTAAAACAGACTTTATAAATCCAACTAAAACTAGCTATAATAAGTCACTCTTCTAAATATTTCATATTGAAAATCTCATATGGTAATATCAAATGATAAGCATTCTAATACTTATAAAATTTACAATAAAGTTCATAATAAGCTCTTACCTGATAAAAAGGCCATGCTCTCTTAATGTTTAGAAGGAGATCGTAGACGTTCTGTTCCGTTGTGGGATTTCCAAAGACAAAGTCGTAGCCAAATTTTCGGAAATTCTCACTTTTTACCTACACATGGGTGAGCGTGTCCGCTCAGGGGCGTGTGCACGAGTTTGCGCGCTTGCTCAGGGGCATGTGCGCTTGTGTGACGTTGTAGGTAGCACCTGTTGGCTAATGATCAGTCTGAGGGGAGGGGTAACCCTCTCACAAACATTCATTCTGATTGGAGGGGTAACCCTATCACAAACCACCCCCTGGATCAAACATGTGAGTTTTAAGTACTTGTCTCCTAGTTCATTTGGAACAAAAACATACATATGCCAGATCAAAAGGTTTGACCTTTATTAATTTCTTATCACTAATGAAAGCTGTTATGACAGCTGTCAGGGCAATAAAACTAGTCACGTGATTCATTTCTTATATAGATAATAAAACTAGTCATGTGAATAATTTCTTATCGATAATGACAGCCGTTATCTGCTGATAAGATCTGAGAGACAACTATAGGGTAATAAAACTGTCACTTTGACGAAAGGTGCCACTTATTCTGAAGAAGTCTGACCTGGTCACTTGACCCCAAAAAAATAAAATAAAATAAATAAATAATAATATGATTTGGGCCACTTTTACCTGCAGTGTGAACATGGCCATACAGCCTTGGTCCGAAGATAGGAACAAGTCATTTGTAACTAACAAGTGCAGTTTGTGCTATGATGGGGCCTGAAACCTGACAAACTCTAAGATATTGTTCTCCTGTAAGAAGGAGCACAGTTGAACAGACAATCTTTTCTAGTATTTTAGACAAACAGTTCATTAAGATCTAAATTAGGTTTCTTAATGAGTGGCTTAACTGCCAACTTGAAAGATTTAGGGACGTAACCTAAAGATAACGAGGAGTTAATATAAAGAAGAGGCTCACCAGCTTTATATAACACTTCTTTCAGTAATTTAGTTGGGATGGGGTCTAGTGAACAAGTTGTTGATTTAGCTGTAGTAATAAGTTTATCTAACTCTTCCTGTCCTGTACTTGCAAAGCAATGTAGTTGTGTGTCTAGAGCTTTAGGTGAGACTGGGTCACTAGTTGCTCTCATGTTGAACATCACCTATTTTATTCCTGATGCTTTTAATTTAATCAATAAAGAATCTCAAAATCCTCACTACTGAACTGTGATGGAATAGTGTGTTCAGATTTCTGTTTTTTGTTAATCTAGCCACTGTGCTAAATAAAAACCTAGGATTGTTCTGGTTATTTTCTATGAGTTTGCTCAGGTGCTCAGCCCTGGCAGCTTTTAGAGCCTGTCTATAGCTGGACATACTTTCCTTATATGCAATTCTAAAAACCTCTAATTTAGTTTTTCTCCATTTTCGCTTGAGTTTCTCTCGATTGTGTGAGTATGACTATTATACCACTGTGCAGGTGCTTTGTCTCTAACCTTTAATCTCATTGGGGCAACAGTGTCTAATATGCTAGTGAATATAACGCCTATGCTGTTAGTCATTACATCTAGATCGTTTGTGTTTAAGGGTACAGTAAGAAGTTGAGACAGGTCAGGCAGGTTATTTGTGAATCTGTCTTTAGTGGTCGGAATAATAGTTCTACCAAGTCGATAACGTGGTGAGACACAGTTAGTCTGTTCTACAGGTAGTGTGTACAGTATGAGGCAATGATCTGTGATCTATTCCGTGTGATATTAAATCTAGTGTGTGATTAAGACGTGTTGCTCTAGTGGTGTTTTGTTTAAGCCCAATTGAGTTGAGCAGGTCCATGAATGTGATTCCTAAAGCATCATTTGTATCGTCAACATGAACGTTAAAGTCTCCTACAATTAATGCTTTATCAAAAGTTAACCAATAGGTCCAAAAGAAAATCTGCAAACTAAGAAAATCAGTGTAGGGCCCTGGGGATCTATACACAGTCGCTACAACAAAAGACATCATGGATTTTTTCCATGTGAAAAAGAGTGCAGCATTAAGAAAAAGCGCTTCAAAAGAATTAAATCTATACTGTGTTCTCTGCATAACAGTAAGGAAAATCACTAAAGATAGTGGCAATACCACCTCCACAACCAGTCTGACGAGGCTCGTGCTTATAGATATATCCTGATGGTGTAGACTCATTTAGACCGATGTATTCATTTGGTTTAATCCAAGTTTCAGTAAGGCAGAGTGCAGTACCCTGGAGATGTGGTCCGAAAGGATCTCCGCTCCAGCTCTGCTGGGGTGCAGGCCATCAGCACAGAACAGCCTAGGACGCCCCCAGAAAACATTCCAGTTATCAATAAACAGTAAATTCTGAGCCTGACACCATGACTGTAACCATCCATTTAAAGCAAAAAGTCTACTGAACCTTTCGATTCCTTGCTGGTACGTGGGAAGAGGTCCAGACACGATGATCCTCGCAGCGGGCGCTGTGCTGCAAACCGTTTCCACCAGGGTGTTGAAGTCCCTCTTCAGGATCTCCGACTGCCTCAGGCTGGTGTCATTCGTGCCAGGCATGAAGAACCACAGCTCCGGTGTTTCTGCTCACGACCCTAGGTACCTGTGCAGTGACATCACGTACACAAGCACCAGGTAAGCAGTGAGTGCGAGCCTTACCTTTAGCCACAGTAGCACGGATGTGGCGGTCAAGGTATCTGTGTGTGTGTAAGAGAGAGAAGGGTGTGTGTGTGTGTGTGTGTGTGTGTGTGTGTGTGTGTAAGTGCGCACACAGGGAGGGGGGCTGTGAAAGAAAGAACAATGTACTCTTACAGAAAGTCTGCAACATTATCAGAAAAGATTATGCAATTCTTCAGAATTAATGTACAAGAAATTTTTTCACCAAAAACTGCTAGACAACCATAAATGATATGCATTAAAAAACAAAATAAAAGCTGTTTAAAAATTAAATCTAAGCAATTTTCAACCTAACCACAAATTAAGAGTTGCATGTCATCAACTTAGGTAAAGTAAGCTGTGTGTATTCAATGTGCAAGATCTGCTCTTGTATGTCCATAAAAATGTACAAAAAAAAAAAAAATATTACAAGCAATACAAAATAATGCATTTTATAATGCTTATCCTCTAATCCTCTGTGGAGGTGTCAAACACATCTGCAACATTTGTGAAGGTAACCTCTTCATCAGAGAGCAATTCCAGCTGATACATTTGGAAGGCTTTTACAAAGTTAGAACCGTTATCAGTAACCGTAGCTGTAACTTTCGTTGACAGTCCATATAATGAATGAATGTGATCGATCTCAGCAGCAATGACATCTTACGTGTGTCTACCTTTGATCCTTTTACAGGCCAACACAGATTTCAGGCTTTGAAGAGTAGCAGAGTTTATCCAGTAAGCTCTCATACCTAGGAAGCTTTTGTGTACAGACCAAATGTCTGCAGTGGTCATGATGTAATCTAGCCCCTCAAATGTTGTCTTCAGCTCACTATCCATTTTTGAATATTCTTTATCCAAGTAGTTGGAAAAAGTTTTCTGTCCCATTTGCTGTTTGCCGCCTGAACACGTTATGCTAATGATCGGTCTGAAAGCCTGTGACTCCACAATAGAGACAGGCTGCATGTTTAACAACGTGCAATAGCTTTGTTGATCTGTCCCTGGCTAACAGTCCGGTTAAAATCTAGTTGCTGTTTGGCTGGAGGGGCTTGACTCACTGTGTCCACAGACACCAGGTTAGCTTCTAGCTTTGTCGAGGCATGTAGTTTCTGGAGGTGCTGTTTATCACAGTAGATAGGACCTTTGAACCAGAAAGACACAGCTTACATTTGACTAAAAGGTTTTTGTCTTTATGATCAACGAGGGGTGGTTCTAGGATTATATCTTTAGCCGAATTTAGAGAATTTAAAACAAGGAGTGTTATATATATATATATATATATATACACACACATATACACATATACACACATATATATACACATACACACATATATACATACATACAAAATATGACTACATAGTAAGCCAAAAGTTATGGTATTATTTAAAATGGCAAACGTGGGCAAATTTTAATGCATGTAATGATGCCAGTCTTGAATCAAATCAGTTCATGTATGTGTGTATTCTCTACAAACAGTGTGTTCAATTAATGCAGTCATTAATAAAAAAATTCACAAGACAAAGACCAAATCAATAAATGTTATTTTTATTTCGTATTGAATAGATTGTTTGCATTAATATTTTGTTTGTGCCATCAACTCTGGTAACTGAAATTTCACTGCTTTTGGTTGCCGTCTTTGCTGCTTTCCGCCGATTAACGTTATAGATAAATGTCTCCAGCTCTGACTGTGCGTGCGCCTACCTGTGCTTCTCCGTTCAAATAAAGCAGACAGCTGATGACTTTTGAACGACTACAATGCATGCGGGTAAAAGCAAAGTTTTAAAAAAAAAAATAAACACACCTCTTGGATCAAACTGAAATAATTCTTTCCCAAGACATGTCCTGCATTTTAATAATTTTATTGTTCATTTATGAAAGCAAAAATTACACTGTTTTAGGAGACCGAAGCCACCCTAAAAAAGGGCTAGAACTGCCCCTGTGCTACATGTCATTATTTAATTTAAAAAAAAAAGTAATGGACAACCGCACCATATGGTAACAGTTACTTTATTTAAAAAGTAATGCATTATAGTATTAGTTACTGTCAAAAATAACTGCATTACAATAACACATTATTGCCCAACACTGCATGGGAGCATCACATTATTTCCTGTCATTTAATGCAATTGTATTTCCATTTTAAATCATAACCCGTTATTACACTTATTTGCATGCACGCACGAAGGTAGAATGACTCTGGTAACCTAGCACACCCCAAGCGGGGCTCGAACCGCCGACTTATTGCTCCCCAAATCATCCTACTGAAACTCTACCGTTACACCAGGAAGGCACAGAATAAAAGCACCCAGAGATGAACACAGAAGCGGTTACTTCTTACTCAACAATTACCTTTCCGGTTAATTAGCTTTGCGCTCTGATACACATTAACACTCTGAAACAAACAAAATGCTTCTTTTTAAGCTTTTAGTTGCTATATTACCTCTCAGAGCACAACACCCTCTGATACAGATGACCGTACTGAATTATAAGTAGAAACCTTTCCTAACTCCTATTTAGCTTTTATATAGATTACCTCTCAGAGCACTACACACTCTGATACGTGTTACCGCACTAACTTTAACACAGACTATGTCCGCACACCGAGCGCCGAACCTCGGCATCTTAAATAGCAGCGTGCACACACAGGTGTCGCGAGTTGCGCTAATTGCAGCTACGTGACCGAGAGCCTATAAAGAGACGTGCTGGTGGCCGTGAGTTTACCTGACAGACACCCGCGATGTTACAACTGCTGCAGATTACCGTTAGCCGTGGATAGTGTCTTTAGTACTGAAAAATAACTCATTGGATTTATTCAGTTATGGACATTGGTTACACACAATGTTTGCTTCAGAAACAATTTACTGGTATTTATATTCAATCAGCACAAGTACTTTGTGTACATACAAAGTTATTAAAATTGTCTCAATAAAGTAATTTAACCTTGTTGATCATTTTACACTTTATTCCAACCTAATCTGATCCCTTTTATTCCAATAATTTAGCCTATCATTGAAAATATTCTGATGTTTTCATAATTGTAAAATAAATGTATATTATGTTAATATTTATATATATTATGTATATATAATCATTTAATCCTAGGAATGTGCAGGTTTCAGGAAGTGTCAGGCTTAAGTAGAAGATTATATATATATATATATATATATATATAATTATATAAATACTTACAAGTATATATTGTCTTAAATAATTTTTCATCTATATATATATATCTCCAAAAAGTCTGTTTAATGCCACATTAACAACTCTTCTAAAATGCATAATTTCATGTGGAAATCACACTCTGTATATAAAGATAGATATACAACATACGGGTGAAGTGATATAACCAAAATCCACAGTTTCATTCCAAAATATATAGAATGTGTCTTGCATAATTAGTCATCCTCACAAACTCATGGACTGAAATTTATATAATCTTGAATCTACATCATGAATTTAAATAAATAAGTAATATTATTACTAGGCACAAAAACATTAAAAAGAAAACAGTATTCAATTGTTTTTAAATCTGTAAATTGGTTCTTTTAAATAAGGGACATATACAGTGGCCGAGAAGCTATTTAAAATGCACGGGAGACAAAATCCTTTCAAAGGGATTCGGCTTTGTCAGTTTCACATCATCCCAGGATGCCATAACAGCCATGAACATGATGAACGGCACTTAACTAAAATTGGCCGCATATTCACAGATTCGAGTTTCCCGAGTCAATAACTCCTGAGCTAAACGCACTTATTACACAAATAACACCTCTTTTCTACCGTAGTAATGTAGAGAGGTAACCCAGCTTTCCTCCACGGTTGACAAAATACATAAGTCTCTATGTGCGAACACCTAAGAGACAGATTCCAAGGGACCATCTGTTGAGTGCAAAACCCGAAAAGTGAATACGAAAAAACCGTCAATAACTTCACTGTAATAACTTAAGTAAAGTTGGCTCTATACTCGAACAGATTCGAGTTTCCCGAATCAATAGCTCCTGACCTGCAGGTTGTTACTACACAAATTACACCTCTTTTTTATCGTAGTAATGTAGAGAAACAGCTACAACCCAATTTTCCTCAAAATCAGCTTTCCTCTGCGGTGGAAAAAATAAACAAGTCTCTATGAGCACACGACTGAGAAACAGATTCCAAGGGACCGTCTGCAAAGTGCAAAACCCGTAAAGCGAATAGTAAAAAAAAACAGTTAATAACTTCACTGTAATACACTGTACTGTCACCAAACTCAGAACACACATTACTGATGTGCTGATAGATGTACTACAACATTTATTTTTGGAAAATGTGTTTGTTTATTTTTTATGATTTTTCATAAAATTAAAAAATCAATAGCTTCACTGTAATACACTGTACTGTCACCAAACTGGGATCACACCCTCTGGAAGTGTGGAGGCGAGTTTCATCACAACATCACCTGACAGTTCACTTTCAAATTTGGCTTGTCGTATTCCATCTACACTCCCTTGGTACACATTAAAGTCACACAGCATGCCAGAGATTCTGAAATGGAAATAGTAAAAATAAATAAATAAATAAAGTGAATAATATATATACTGTATAGGTCTTATATTGTAGTAGATAAACTGAAAGAAAGATCAAAGTATTATCCATCAAAGTATTTTCAGTTCAATTCAAATGCCAATCAAAATTCCACTACTACATTCAAACAATACTCTCTGGATGGCCTATTATGCTCTCTACTTATCATACTAAAAGGACCAAATGCATTTGTGATCATGTGAGAAATGCATTGTCGTTATGTAATGTGTGAGGTGCACAGGCTATTTTTACTACCAATCTGGCCCAATGTTGTAGAATTACAACATGGACTTAACATAACATAACTCTAAACTCTATACATTGTAATAAACACAAAAATAATTTAAGGATTTGTATTTACTTGAATCTTGACATATCCAGTCATGCAAAAAAAAGGAGATGAGCTTGACACGAAGTTTGCAGGTAGAGTGAATTCATGGCCAGATTACCGGACCTATAAACACTTCTTCTATCCATTAGCATTGTGAGGACAAACAATAGAACCCATTAACTATGTAGATGTGGTCTTGAGAAAAAACATTTGCAGGCCTTTTTAATAAATTGTTAAAAGTGATGTTGTAATTCTGCAACAATGGGCGTTACAGGGTTAAGAGACAAAACAACTATGTTTTTGTAAAAGTGTTTAAGATAACTTAAACTTTAAAGAAAGACCATACAACTGGTAGTTGTAAGTACTTTAATAAGAATGTAGTTTCTAAAGAAAGACACTACAACTGTTCTTTCAAGATTTTATTAGGAGCATGCAAAAGAGAAGAGTCTGGGGACAAAAGCAAAAGCCTTTAGACTGAGAAATCAGAGAAATTCCAAAGAAATATGACCTCAAGAGGTCAGATTGTCTATAAAATGCGGGAACATGAAGAGAATGAGAGATGCTTTGCACCTGAAGAGCTTCTCTGGCACCACCATCACTGATATTGCCTTGACTGAATATACATTTTTTAATTGATATTTTATTTTATTTCTTGTATATATTAGTTGTAGAATATATGAAGAGTGCCATCTGAACTTTTCTTCTAAAATTAGTATTTTTATGAAGCGTGTGTTTATGTTGACTTATTTCACTTTCTTGGCAATGAAAAGGACCTACTAATCAGAATCAGAAATCAGAATCAGAAAGGTCTTTATTGCCAAGCATGTTTGTAATAAATAAATGCACTTATAACTTTGTAACTGGAAAACAAATCATACCATTTTTTTTCCCCCTGGAACATTTTTTATTTGGAAAATCTGTCATTTTTACATTTTAAAACTGCTTTTTACTACAGATAACAAAATATATGCTTTAAATAGCTATTTGTAACATGTTTCATTATCTTACACCAGTTTTGCAGTGTTGTAACTTAATCTAAATATTTTGAATTCTTTCCTTCTTGAGCATCTGTAAATGTTTTACCTTTTTGTAGTATTTAGTGTCCCTTAATTTTGCTCTTTGTGAAAAGATGGATCTCAAGATCATAGTCACTGCTGGACAGAAGAAAATACTGGAAAATCTGAGAATCGGCAGGACCTGGAGGATTTTTCAGAATAACAGAGGGCAGCGTAAATATTCAGAACAAACAAGGGACAATTTTGTATTTTGATTTTTTTCTCTATCTATTATGTGAAATAGTTTATTCATGACTGTCCAAAATAAAAATAAATGTTCAATGTTTGAGTTTTGCCTATTCTGACAGGGCTACGAAACTTACAAGCAGAAATGTATATTAGAATGTTTCAGCAGACTGCCTGAGTTTGAAAATCACCAACTGCTGTTTACATTTACAGCATTTGGCAGACGCCCTTATCCAGAGCGACGTACATAAGTGCTTAAATGTCTAACATTGAATACATTAATGCTGGCTCACTAAGTTACATACTTAAGATACCATGAGTTTAAAACATTTGTTCAAAGTTACAATGAAAGTGTCAAAGGTGTGTGGTTTTTTTTTTTTTTTTTTTTTTTTTTAAATGCAAAAGATAATGAAAGAAGTGCTAGTTGAAGTGTTTCCTGAATAAGTAGGTCTTCAACCGCCGCTTGAAAATAGCCAGTGACTCAGCTGTCCGGACCTCTAGGGGAAGTTCGTTCCACCACCTTGGTGCCAGTACAGAGAAGAGTCTTGTAGTATACTTGCCTCTTACCCTGAGAGATGGTGGAACCAGTCGAGCAGTGCTGGTAGATCGGAGGGTGCGGGGTGCAGTGCGAGGAGTGATGAGGGCTTTGAGGTAAGAGGGAGCTGGTCCATTTTTGGCTTTGTAGGCCAGCATCAGTGTTTTGAATCTGATGCGTGCAGCTGCCGGAAGCCAGTGGAGGGATCGCAGCAGCGGGGTGGTATGCGAGAACTTTGGCAGGTTGAAAACAAGCCGGGCAGCTGCATTTTGGATCATTTGCAGAGGACGGATTGCATTCATAGGTAGACCTGCCAGCAGTGCATTGCAGTAATCCAGTCTAGAAATGACAAGAGACTGAACAAGTACCTGAGCAGCCTGTGTGGACAGAAATGGTCGAATCCTTCTAATGTTGTAGAGAAGAAACCGACATGAGCGAGTCACATTAGCAACATGAGAGGAAAAGGACAGTTGATTGTCCATGGTTACCCCAAGGTTGCGAGCTGTGGCTGAAGGGGAGATCAGATCGTTGTGCAAGGATATAGCAAGATCATGACCTGGAGATGAATCACCTGGGATGAAGAGCAGCTCAGTTTTGCTAGGATTAAGCTTTAACTGATGAGCAGTCATCCATGATGAAATTTCTGCCAGACATGCAGAGATCCGGTCAGAAGCTGTGGCATCTGCGGGTGGGAAAGAGAAGATAAGTTGTGTATCATCAGCATAGCAGTGGTAAGAGAACCCATGTGAGGAAATAACTTCACCAAGAGAGTGAGTATACAGGGAGAAAAGAAGAGGACCAAGTACTGAGCCTTGTGGGACGCCAGTGGAGAGTCTGCGTGGAGCAGATGTCACTCCCCTCCATGTTACCTGATGTGAGCGTCCTTCCAGGTAGGAAGCGAACCATTCCCAAGCTGATCCGCAAATCCCAAGACTCCTGAGGGTGGCTAAGAGAGTCTTATGGTTGACCGTATCAAACGCTGCTGAAAGGTCAAGGAGGATAAGGACGGATGAGAGATTGGCTGATCTAGCAGCATGTAGTTTCTCAGAGACATCTAAAAGGGCTGTCTCTGTGGAATGAGCTGCTTTAAAGCCAGACTGGTTGGGGTCTTGGAGGTTGTTCTGTGAGAGATAGACAGACAGTTGATTAAAGACAATGCGTTCAAGAATTTTTGAAAGAAACGAGAGAAGTGATACCGGTCTGTAGTTACTGATGTCTGATGGATCCAGAGCAGGTTTCTTCAGGATGGGAATAACCCTTGCTCTCTTGAAGGTAGTTGGTACCTGACCAGATGCTATGGATCTATTGGTGATAGTTGTAATGAAGGGCAGAAGGTCTTGCGAGATGGTCTGGAGAAAAGTGGAAGGGAGTGGATCCAATGGGTGTAGGGGAGTCCATACTCTGAGATGTAAACAAAGGTGTAGGGGAGTCCATACTCTGAGATGTAAGTGCAGTCGGGGCTGAAGTGAAGGTCCGGCAGATTTCCTCAATCTTCTCCTGGTAGAAAGAAGCAAAGTCTTCTGCAGTCAGGGAGGATGAAGAAGGTGGAGCCGGGGGGTTGAGCAGAGAAGAGATGATGTTGTGGAATTTCCGAGGGTCATGTGAGGAAGCGTCAAGCTTTTCCTTGTAGAAGGAAGTCTTGGCAGAAGTCACATGGGGTAGGGAGAGTGATGGTAAAGGATACCAGGTGATGATCAGAGACGTGTAGTGGGGTAGCAGTCACGTCTGTAGCTGGAGAAGGACGGGTGAAAACCAGGTCCAGCACATTGCCTCCTTTGTGTGTGGGGAGTGTGAATGAGTCAAGAAGAGACAGGAGGGATGAAGAATGTAGCTTGTCAGAGGGGAGGTTGAAGTCACCAAGCACTGTCAGGGGGGAGCTATCAGAAGGGAAAGCACTAAGCAGTGTGTCCATTTCTTCCAGGAAGTCACCTAGGGGACCAGGAGGGCGGTAAACAACAATGATAACAAATTAATTGCCTGTTAGAGACTACTTAATGTTTAAATGAAATAAATTACATTAAAAATTAATCCCTTTAGTAATGTGGATCTTACTGGATTACCACCCCATTAAAATGATATAAAAAAATGTAAAACTGACATTAAATACAGATTTCAAATTTCAGTTTTGAACTAGCTTACATTCAGATACTCCCCACACTTGCTTATTGGTTGGAGACAAAGATCAAGTTACCGTCCAAAATGTAAAATGTAATTTTTTTAGAATGCATACTTTTCACTATTATAATGTTGATTCTGTGTAATTTCTTCATACATACAAAAGTGTGAAGACAAATTTTTTTTTTTCTGGATTTAAAAAAAAAACAATTGTGCATGGTTGTCTTGTGGCTACTGCCTTTAAACCAATCAAATTATGGTTGCAGGGTGTGACTAAGTCAGTAGCCATTCAGCAACTTACATTTAACCTGTTAATTATGCATGCAGATATGCATGTTGCTCCTTATAAGCCGGTGAAGTCTATAGATGCCATCATGTTTTAGTCTGTAAAAACTACGATCGGGAGAGTCGTCTGACATTTTATCTTCTGGTCAAGTCCCATTGTTAGGCCTACATGTAAGTATGTTTTGTTTTGCTTTTAACAATAATATTTTAACTGTAGCCTATGGTTTACTTAGTAATTATTCCTATATAGCTGTTGAGACTGAGGGATATTAGGGATATTGATTTGTGAATTTAAAACACAATGTGCTCGATATATGTTGCCTATTCATATGGGGCAGTCCATCTAGTGTTAATTTAGTTTGATTAAATAATACAATTAATCAATTCATTAGAGAGTGGGAATGTTTTTTTTAATGTCATTTGCAGGCTGTTAACATGTTAATAATGAGTGACTGACATTTGCAACTATTTAAGTGCAGAAGAGTCTCGTAAATAGTAACAATGCATTCCATTAAGTGCTTGAACAATAAAAATAGGCATTTAAAGGGTGTTAATTTGCTATTTGATGTATTAATCTATAAATAAATAAAACTAATTCAGCTATTTTAAGAGATAAAAAAGAGAAATTTTATAATTACTTAATAAATGTGAGAAATCATCAATACAATAAAGAAAATATAAAACACAATTAGAGCATTTAAAAAAAATCAATGAATGCATTCATAATTAAATACAGGAATGTCATGTTGAAAATACAATTTCGCAATATAAATTAATAACTGGATTTACAAAATGAATGACGATTTTTTTTTCTCTTAGTGTAGATTAATACACATACATGTATATGTATAAAAAAGGGGGGCATATGGTCACCCTATGTATGAACAATTATGATTTATCATAACATTTGATATTAACTTATTAAGAGAATTGTCTCTGGTAACTAAATGGTATTGTGTGCAACAATAATGCAATGTACAAGTTTACTTCCTTGTGAGTTATCAACATTAATGAAATAACAAGAAATATAATCAATCTGATGAATAATTTTAATTGATTGACAGCCCTAATTAATTTGTTTTAAGGGTTTGTTTAAAGTGTGAACTGTGCCTTTACGTATGTGTTGCCGACTTCTTTTTGCAAAAAGATTTTATTGCACAAACTGAATGTATCTTGAAAAAAGGTTTGAAGATTTTTCTGTTCTCTTATTCCTTTTTTTCAGAGAGAAAATTTTACTCAAAATGGGAAGAGTTAAAAAAGGACAGAGAATGCAGAGGAAAGACATGTGTGCAATGGTTGGTGGCATGGATACTTTGGTCAGAACAATGAGGAGTGTTAACATGTCAAAGACAGATACAGGTTACTCTTCAAAAATCTGGTCTGAACTCTCAGAGTCTGTTTGGTCAAGATCATAAGAAAAACCGTCATTGGCTATGGATGATGTGGACCACAAACCGAAATGGAGTAAGGGACTTGGTTACTGAACAACAGACAAATGATCCTCAGGTGATGAACAATAAAGCAACTGATTGTAAAACTGAGGAGCCATCAGTATTCAAGACAGACAACAATGACGAAGAAAGACATGTTGCAGAAGATGACACATTCTGTTCATTGCAGAATATAGTTCAAGTGGAGGAAGCCATCACAGATGTTGAGGTACTATCAGATCAAAGTGATGGAGAAGTTAAACAAGAGAATGTGTCATTGCAGAGTAGCGTCCAAACTGAACATGGAAAAAGATGGAACAAAAAACAGTGGAGAAAGATGCCAGTGTGTTCAAAAAGTTTCATAATTACAGTGGACAGAAAGAAATGGCAAACAGTTGTTCCACTGCACGGTTCTACACAACTGAGACAACCGTGGACCCATGTATTGTACAACAGATTGTTTCAGAAAGAAAAATCCCTGTTGTACCCTTTCCTTCAAGCGCCAGCACATTAAAAACGCCTCACAGCCGGAAAATTAATAGTCCATATTTGAATATTACAGCAGTTTGTACATTCCCTTCCTGCAGTGCAAAATACTTTTTTAGAAGGAAAAAGGAGCCAGTGGGAAACAACCCAGTTAAGATCTCTGTGCTACAACGAGGACAAATTGCACACAAAAAAGTGAACGAAAGTTCAGACCAGCAACAACCACAAGACGACGGAGAATTGCAGGAGCCCTACACAAAGGGGTTAGCCAATTCTTCTACAGTAAACTTAAAAAAAACACCCATTCCTGAGCTAATTTTTGGAAACATAACACGAAGTCTGAACAAAAATGTTCTAAAAGTGATTAGTTCAGAGTTTAGAAAGTGCAGAAGAATTCACGATGGCATGTTCATGGAGATGTACCTCACTCAAAATATCATGAAGGAATGTGACACCAAATTTCAAAAAATGCCTGGGTACATACAGAACTTTCAAGTGGACCCCTTCAGTGTACATTTGTACACGGAAACAGGAGTAAGCATACTGGTGCAACACCTAAGAAGGAAGACCCCACTGACACTATACCTTGATGCTACAGGAAATGTTGCATCAAAAGTACCTGGTCAGACCAAAAGAGTACTTTACTACTCTCTCACTCTGCCTGGATGTGGTCAGAATGCTCCTCCCCTCCCTGTCTGTGAGATGCTGACAAATGAACACTCTATACCACAAATCACATTCTGGATAATGCAGTTCATCCGAAAACTCTCACAAAACTCACAGTAATTATGAAAAGACGCCTGAGGCCAGGAGTATTTGTCAGGAAAATGTATGCCTCTTTACAGGGGAGGTACATAGAACACATTATGGCTCATAACTTCTCAGAACGGCTGCTACTTAGACCAATCCAAAGAAAAGACCTAACTCAAGCTCAGGAAGGTTGGGCAAAGAGAGATGGTTCAAAGCCTCAAAATGCAAGTCCAAATTTTACACTCCTCCACTCACTGTTCCAGTTCAAAAAAAAAAAAAGGCAATCAAGAAAAAAAGCAAAGATGTGAATAACAGCAGTACTGACCTCACACATAAAATGTCTGATACTGCCAAAGAGGTAAGATCTCTCAAATAATTTAAATCAAATTATTGTAATTTGTATAGCCTAAAGCCATCTATAGCACTGTAAAGGTACACAAACTATATTAAATTGTGAAATGTTTAGCAATGGCACTTAAGTTGCGTTCACCCCAGGACACAGTCCATCTTTAAAAAAAAAAAAAAAAAACACAAATTAAAAAAAATTTAATTATCACCAAATGAAATGTCAGCTGTCTGTACAAGGACAGTAGAATGTGCTGTCAAAGTAGCTCATTAAAACGTTTTAATTGATTTAATATGGAATTTTTGATCTCCAACATTGTGAAGTAAATACCTCATATCCTTGTAGGTGGATGCCCTTTGGACATGCAAACCTACTGAAATTGTAGTTGCTGTTGTGGAGCAGGAACAGAGACTTACAGACTTTGAGGCCTGATGAACTCATCGTGGGCGAGGCAAGTTTCTCATTAAAACCACACATTAATTATTTAATTTGTTAATGTATTACTCATTTTTTAAAAAAGAAAACCAGTAGTCAAGCCAGACTTAACTGTAGCCTCTATGATACATGCCATTTTTGAATCACTAATTTTCTTTACAATATTTTTTAGGCAATAGAATGCTACATTGGAGCCATCCTCAATTTTACAAATACCGCTGGACGGCTATACCACCTGAATCACTACTCCATAGGTGTAATTTTACACAAATCAAGAGAAGTGGCCAGGCAAGGGTTAAGAAATGGAAGAACCTGTTTTTTTGATGTTGTCAAAACATTAATCATGATTAATCACATTTGCTATTAAACATCTCTAACAATGACAAACAACTGACAGGAATTCCAAACACGTTTCTACACCACAAACATCTCACAGAGCCGTACAAAAGACAAATTAATTGGGACTGTCAACCAATTAAAACAATTATATTAAGTACAAAAAAACCACAAGTTTTAGTAATCACAATTTATTTGACTGCCATTATTTTTGGTCACTTTAATATTGTATTATGTCTGTATGGGTTTGAACTGTGTGTTATTTTACTCCTTGATATCACACTTAAAAATATTGTTTTTAACCTTTAATGTCTCTATTGCTTCTGTATACAAAATACAATTGTTGTTTCTTTTTTATTTCCACACATTGTATCAGGTCACCTTTAATGATTATGATGGAGCCATTGGATTTGTCAATATAGCAAAGTACACTGGAAGTTTGTGGTGAGTATAACTATACGACACCATCCCCCAGCACTGTGGTGAATCAACAACTGGCAGACGACCTGAACGAGTTCTACTGTAGGTTTGAAAAAGCCCAATTTTCACCTCCTGTAACCCCTGACTCCAACACACCTAAAATTCAGGTCAGCGAAGATGAGGTGTGTCAGGTCTTTAAGAACAACAAAAGGAGAAAGGCACCAGGCCCAGACAGTGTTTCACCAGCCTGTCTGAAAACCTGTGCTGATCAACTGGCCCCCATCTTTACTCGGATATTCAACACATCACTGGAGCTGTGTGAAGTACCCTCATGCTTCAAAAGCTCCACCATCATCCCCGTCCCAAAGAAACCCAAAATTACCGGACTAAATGACTACAGACCTGTGGCCCTAACATCTGTGGTCATGAAATCATTTGAAAGACTGGTTCTGGCTTATCTGAAGGACATTACTGGACCCTCTGCAGTTTGCCTACAGGGCAAACAGGTCTGTGAATGATGCAGTCAATATGGGACTGCATTATGTTCTGCAGCATTTGGACAGACCAGGGACTTATGTGAGGATCCTGTTTGTGGACTTCAGCTCTGCTTTCAACACCATCATCCCAGCTATCCGTGCCCTCCTCTGTCTGTCAGTGGATCACCAGCTTTCTCACAGACAGGCAGCAGCTAGTGCGACTGGGGAAACTCAAATCCAGCACCCGCACCATCAGCACTGGCGCCCCCCAGGGCTGTGTTCTCTCCCCACTGCTCTTCTCTCTGTACACGAATGACTGCACCTCTCATGACCCCTCTGTCAAGCTCCTGAAGTTCGCAGACGACACCACACTGATCGGCCTCATGCAGGACGGTGACGAGTCTGCTTACAGACTGGAGGTGGAACGGCTGGCTGTCTGGTGCAGCCTTAACAACCTGGAGCTGAACACGCTCAAGACAGTGGAGATGATCGTGGACTTCAGGAGAAACCCCCCTGCTCTCCCCCCACTCACCATCATGGACAGCATTGTGACAGCAGTGGAGTCATTCAGATTCCTGGGAACCACAATCTCCCAGGACCTGAAGTGGGACATTCACATTGACTCCATTGTGAAAAAGGCTCAGCAGAGGTTGTACTTCCTTCGCCAGCTGAAGAAGTTCAACCTGCCACAGGATCTGCTGAAACAGTTCTACACTGCAATAATTGAATCCATCCTCTGCACTTCAGTGACTGTTTGGTTTAGCTCAGCCACCCAATCCGACCTCAGGAGACTACAGAGGGTAGTTCGGACTGCTGAGCGAATCATTGGCACAACTCTCCCTACACTCCAAGACCTGTACTTCTCCAGAGTGAGCAAAAGGGCAAAGAAAATCACTCTGGACCCCTCACATCCAGCACACTTACTATTTGAACTGTTGCCATCTGGCCGACGCTACAGAGCCCTGTGTACCAAAACGACCAGATATAGGAACAGTTTCTTCCCTCAGGCAATACATCTGATGAACACTTAACATACACAGAACAATACCTATTCTTACATTGTCTGCAAGTACGCATTTATATTTGAATTTGCACATACAACTGTCTATTATTTATATGTTCATGTCTTACCATTGCTACATGTTTACACTGTGGAGCTCCTGTACTAGAAAAAATTCCTTGTATGTGGAAACATACTTGGCAATAAAGACCTTTCTGATTCTGATACAGCTAATTGTGTAATATTGTGTGCCTAACATCTCGTCTGAATTTTTTATATTATTATTATCATTATTATTACTATCAGAATTTTTGCATGGCATGTCATGTGCATTTCAAGGACATCAGTCTATATAAAAATATTCATTTTTTCTTAATCAACTCAACTGTGGCTTTAAAGTTTTATAGAAAAATGTTCATTTATATGTATTGACACTATTGAAATGGTTTAATGATATGTAATTTTTGTTCCCACCAGTATCTTCATGCCCTTTCGAGCCAAATTTTTGTGGTTGACCCCATGCAAGGGTCAAACGAATGGAAGGACTCAGAAAAGGCCTGTTACAAATTTGGGTAATAGGTGAAATATATTAATGAGGTAAAAGTAAATGATAAATCACTATCATTTTATATTTTAGAGAGTATTTCAAGATGCGTAGAAACCAACTTGGAAAGGAGGACTGGGTGGACATCAGGTGGAAGCCTGGAAAGATTGTCCACACCTATCAAAAAGATGCCACCAACTGTGGAGTCTTTGTAATGGAGGTAATTCTGAGAAACATATTAAAATAAAGATAGATGTGACAACATGCAATGTATTTTTACTGTATAAGAGACGGTACATGTGTTATGCTATCCGTACAGATGGCCAAGAGGACAGTGAAAGAATTCCCAAACATTCCACAAATGTTTGAAATTGACCCGTCACAAGAATCACTTAATAAGCAAAGAAGAGACATGGCTGAAGTCATTCTAAAAGGATCAGGTATTATTGTATTTGAAATTTCTATATACTTTTTGCAAACCTAACAGGTTGTGTGTGAGAGTCTGTGTATATATTGTATATACTTCACTGTATGTGTAGTATATACAATATATACACAGACTCTCACACACAACCTGTTAGGTTTGCAAAAAGTATATAGAAATTTCAAATACAATAATACCTGATCCTTTTAGAATGACTTCAGCGTCTGAATTTTTTATATTATCATTATTATTACTATCAGAATTTTTGCATGGCATGTCATGTGCATTTCAAGGACATCAGTCTATATAAAAATAATAATTTTTTCTTAATTTTTTATCTTTATCCATAGATAAAGTTAAAGTGATTAACCTTTTCAATATATTTATGCATTACAGGATTCATAAAGTAAATGTGTGTGTATATATATATATATAAATTTACATATTTTCCCCCTTATAGATTCAATGTGGAACCTGCACAAAATGGTTCCACATAAAATGCCTTGGGATGACAGACGAACAAATACCGAGCGGACATATCCCATGGTATTGTGCATTGTGCATCGAGCTAAAGCAAGTACAGAGACCATAGCATTTAATGATATCTGTAATAGCTCTTATATAAGCAGCAGGATTACATATGTTTGAAGTGTACATAAAAGTGAAATGTATATTCTTGTATATTGTTCATAATGCAAGCAATAAAAATAAACAAAAACACTTTTCTCCCAAATAAATGTTGTAGTACATCTATCAGCACATCAGTAATGTGTGTTCTGAGTTTGGTGACTACAGTGTATTACAGTGAAATTATTGACTTTTGTTTTCGCTTTTCAGGTTTTGCACTTTATAGACGGTCCCTTGGAATCTGTCTCTTAGGTGTTCGCACATAGAGACTTATGTATTTTGTCCAACGCGGAGGAAAGCTGATATTGAGGAAACTTGGGTTGTAGCTGCCTCTCTACATTACTACGATAAAAAAGAGGTGTTATTTGTGTAATAAGAGTGTTTAGGTCAGGAGATATTGACTTGGGAAATTCGAATCTGTGAATATGGAGCCAACTTTACTTAAGTACTGTAATACACTGTACTCAGAGCCGATCGGCCCTATACGCTCACTACGCAAGTTGCGTAGCGCCCCGCCTCCCCCTGCCTCATTTTACAGCACGTGTTAATGTTTATTGTGTATATGACAATATGAAGCGGAGCTATCCATCTGGCCATGAAAACAGAAAAAAGAAACAAAATGAGACTAAAATGTGAGAACAGCAATCAGGTAAACTTGTGTTCTCTTCAAGTTTGTTGTCAGCTAGAGCAAATAACAGTAAATTAAGCTGATGTGATTCTGTCTCTAGTCTCTATCTAGCTAAATTAGCTGTGCAGTGCTGCCAGTGCATCTCTTGGCCTGTGTGTGTGTCACACAACAATTTATTGCGTGAACATTTGCATGAATAAAACACCCAAGGGCAACGGTGTTCATATGCGCATGCAATCGTGCACGTAATGGCGCGCACTTTCCAGCAGCAACATCTGTGTGGGGACCAGTACAAAAAGTAGTGTGATAGCACTCCTAAATGACAATGTTTATAGTCTCTCAAGGTTACAACGTTAATGCAATATGGAAACCAATGGATTTACATTGGAATGGGCATAATGCCAGGTCAATATGAATGCACATCCCTCAGTAAATAATAACCATCAGGGACCTAGTACTGCTCTCATACATACTATAAAACAGTGATACGGTATGGCAAGCATTTTTAGCTTTTATACATTCACATGATATGGATTTTTGATATCAAGAATTCAGTTTTCAATACTTAAAATGTAAATATTAAGCATGATTTCTAGTAACCATATTTTTTATATCAGGAATTACATTTTACACTAGTAAAAATGTAGTTTCTGATATCTGCTATTGCATATTCACTAGTTTAATATTGCAAGAGCCAAGTCATATTATAAATAGTATTTTATATTTGAAAATGGATGAAAAGGAATCTGAGGGAGGCAG
>NC_083466.1:6303011-6336129 GCF_030014155.1 Tachysurus vachellii
ACTCTGGGAGCAAAGACTCCGCGGTTCGAGTCCCGCTTAGGGTTGTTCTCAGTCACTAAAAACATTCCACCTTCGTGTGTGCCTGCAAATAAGCGTAATAACGGGTTATGATTTAAAATGGAAATACAATTGCATTAAAATGACAGGAAATAATTTTTGATGCTCCCATGCAGTGTTGGGCAATAATGTGTTATTGTAATGCAGTTACTTTTGACATATAATACTCTAATGCATTACTTTTTAAATAAAGTTAGTTACCATATGATGCGTTTGTTACTTTTTAAATTAAACATTTGACATGTAGTACAGGGGCGGTTCTAGCTCTTCTTTTAGGGTGGATTCTAGTGATGTGTGGGTCGGGTTTTTTCCAACCCGTGGGTCCTGCTTTTATGAAATTATTGGCCTGCCCCAGCCTGCCCCGCGCCACTGACTTTATTTTTACAACCCGCCCCGCACCCATGACCATTAAATAGATGCACTGTAATGTAAATGAAAGCATGTTTTATTTCACCATAGAAACCAGCATGGTCATATTAACACCAAAATGTAAACATTTTCAACATTTACAAAGCATCGTTTGTAATTATCTCTAGACCTATAAACAAACACCTAACAAAATTTTTCAGATTTTTATAGGCATACAGTTTACAGCCTATGCTACATAAACACTGAACTTTTGTTTTATTTAAAACACAGAAATGTTCATTTAGTGTTTTTACGTTCACTGTGCAAAAAAAGAATTGCATCCACTGTACCCAGATTTAATCTTTCGCCTAGCCACGAGCACCCGGCCAGCACAGCTGAATGTGCGCTCGCTTGATGCGCTTGTGGCTGGGATACAGAGAATCATTTTTGACACTTTGGCAAGCACAGGAAAGGCGGTTGACTGCGACTGCCAGAAGCTTAATGTCCACTCCGTCCCAGAAGAACTGACCTTCAATGTAGCACTGAACCTCGTCTCTCTCGGCAAATTCTTCAGTTCCATCCTCCCATTCACTAAAATCATCTCTTTTGACTCTCTCAGCTTCGTCAACTTAAAAGTAAAATATAACAATATTTAATACTTTACACATGGGCCTACATTAGACCACTGTAGCTATAACGTAAGACCCAAGCCTATAGCCCTATTCGCTGGTGCTACTCACCTCAAGGCATTGCCTCTGGCTCCGTCGCCGGGACACTTGCTGGAGGTGTTAGCATACAGTTAAATTCCCTGACAAGTCTTCTGGCCTGGTCATACATGGCGTTTCTTTCCTCCGCTTGAAACATCTTCAGGGACTTAAAACGGGGACAAAAGTTCCAAGCTTGTGGGTGACGCTGATGGACATTTTCTCGTTTAGCAGCTGCGTTGCCAGTGCCCGAATATAAACCATGTACTCTGGATCACCGTATTGGGGCTTGCAGTGTTTTCTTCAGTTTAAAAAAACCAAAGCATGACCAGTTGAATAGTTGGATACTTTTCACCCTCCATCTCTTCACTCGCAGTTTTAAAAGGCAACAAAAACTCAGTAACTGTGTTCAACACATCCAGCTGAATGCCATCAGTTCTGTGGAGCTGATCTTTCTCCTTCAAGGCCTGTTGGATTTCACGGTACTGTTTACTTACTGACTGCATCATTGCAACTTTACTATGCCATCGGGATTCGCATTCCCGCGTCAGTGTGTGGGAGCTGTACCACAGTCTCGGATTTTTTCTGGTATCTCACAAGGCTTTTGCACTTCTCAATGGTATCACTCACGTCACGCATGTATGTTGGTGTTCTTTTATATCAAACATGTGTATGAGAACGATGTTAATGACATGGGCTGTGCACGGCATCCACTTGTAGCTGCGAAGAGCAGCTTTTATGTTTGTGCCCTGGTCAGTTACAAACATTTTGATAAGCGAGCAGGGTCAATACCAAAGTCATGCAGCTCCTTAATGATTTGGTCGTGGATGTTGTGCGCTGTCTTTTTGAGAGTAGAATCAAATTCAGCTGTGGTTATGACGCGGCTCTCCAATTTCCAGTTGTCATTAATGAAGTGACCAGTAAACGCCGTGTATGCCCGTTTGTTGAACTCATCAGTCCAAATGTCAGTCTTAATAGCTATGCCATAATCCAGAGCTTTATTTATGTTCTTGAGAGGATTTCTTTTTTTCTGTCGCGGTTGCTTTGGCTCTGCCACAAACAGTTTGCCTGTGAGGGAGTACACTGCTGGCATCCACAAGTCCATAACGTGAACCAATGTTAGACACTGGGCTACGGTATGAAATCCTCCTCCAGATACTATGTCGAAGGGCCGCAGATCTTGACAGCACAATTCAACACAAGCGTCTGTAACCTCGGACTTGACATGTGCTGGTACTTTACTTTTGAGAATAGCGGTAATATTGAGATGTCGACCTTTTTCTTAGACCCCCCACAAATATGCCTTGACATGCTGGAAGTGCCCGTTTTGTGGCTCTTGTGTTTGTATATTTTTTCACACGAGTTGCACTTAACGTAGCCGATACTGCTGTTGTCTCCTGCTGCAACAATTTCTGAGAACCGTTCCCAAACATTAGATTAGATTTTGCAGATTTACCTTTTCTTTGGATTTTGTAAATAACCACCCTTAATTTCACTCACTTCGTCTTCCATTTTAATTGTTTTATTGTGTGGCTGTGGTGGGAGTTGAATGGCGCTATCATGACGAAGCCAAAGATTTGGGGTCATCATGCAAGTTATGTTGCTATGTAGGCCTACATATTGTAACCTTATCAAAGAATCACATAAAATGTAAAAATATATATTCCAAAATATTTTTTTTATATTTTGCTTTTAATGACCCGCCCCAACCCGCGGGTTATGAGATGACCTGCACATTACTAATGGCTTCAGCCCCCCTGAAACAAAGTAATTTTTGCTTTCATAAATGAACAATAAAATTGTTAAAATGCAGGACATGTCAAAGCTTTGCTTTTACCCCGAGTGCATTGTAGTCTTTCGAAAGTGCATCATCAGCTGTCTGCTTTATTTGAATGGAGAAGCACAGTTACGTGCATGCACAGTCAGAGCTGGAGGCGTTTATAATGTTTATCGGCTGAAAGCCAGTAAAACGGCAACCAAAAGCAGTGAAATTTTACAATTACCAGAGTTGATGGCACAAAATATTAATGCAAACAATCCATTCAATACAAAATAAAAACATTTATTGATTTGGTCTTTGTCTTGTGAATATTTTTTATTAATTACTGCATTCATTGGACACTGTTTGTAGGGAATGCACACATGCATGATCTGATTCAAGACTGGCATCATTACATCATGCATAAAATGTTTCCACTTTTGCCATTTTAAATAATACCATAACTTTTGGCTTACTATGTAGTCATATAATCTAAAACTCTTCTTGTTTTATATTCTCACTGAGGGCTAAACCCCTAAAGATATAATCCTAGAACCACCCCTTGTTGATCATAAAGACAAAAACCTTTTGGTCAAATGTAAGCTGTGTCTTTCTGGTTCAAAGGTCCTATCTACTGTGATAAACAGCAACTCCAGAAACTACATTCCTCAACAAAGCTAGAAGCTAACCCGGTGTCTGTGGACACAGTGAGTCAAGCCCATGCCTTCCAAATGTTTCAGCCGGAATCGCTCTCTGATGAGGATGAAGAGGTTACCTTCACAAATGTTGCAGACGTGTTTGACACCTCCACAGAGGATTAGAGGATAAGCATTATAAAATGCATTGTTGTATTGCTAGGGAATTTTTTTTTTTTTTTTTAAAAACATTTTATATGGACATACAAGAGCAGATCTTGCACATTGAATACACAGCTTACTTAAGTTGGTGACATGCAACTCTTAATTTGTGGTTAGGTTAAATTGCTTATAGATTTAATTTTTAAACCACTTTTATATTTTTTATTTAATGCATATCATTTATGGTTGTCTAGCAGTTTTTGGTGAAAAATTGTTGTACATTGTTAAATGTGAATTGCATAAAAATCTTTTCTGATGTTGCAGACTTTCTGTACAGAGTACAGAAAGTCTGCACACACACCACCTCTCTTACACACACACACCTTGACCGCCACGTCCGTGCTACTGTGGCTAAAGGTAAGGCTCGCACTCCCTGCTTACCTGGTGCTTGTGTACTTGATGTCGCTGCACAGGTACCTAGGATCGTGTGCAGAAACACCGGAGCGGTGGTTCTTCATGCCGGCACAAACGACACCAGCCTGAGGCAGTCAGAGATCCTGAAGAGGGACTTTCACACCCTGGTGGAGACAGTTTGCAGCACAGCACCCATGGTGAGGATCATCGTGTCTGGACCTCTTCCCGTGTACCAGTGAGGAATCGAAAGTTTCAGTAGACTTTTTGCTTTAAATGAATGGTTAGTCATGGTGTCGGGCTCAGAATTTACTCTTTATTGATAACTGAAATGTTTTCTGGGAGCGTCCTAGGCTGTTCCGTGGTGATGGCCTGCACCCCAGCAGAGTTGGAGCGGAGATCCTCTCGGACCACATCTCCAGGGCGCTGACCACCTTATGATTTTATCTATAGATATGATATAGATATCATACCACAAAGTGATTACATCACAGACCATTACCTCATACTGTACACACTACCTATGGAACAGACTGTCTCACCACATTATCGACTCAGTAGAACTATTATTCCGACCACTAAAGACAGATTCACAAATAACCTGTGTGATCTGTCTGGACTTCTTACTGTACCCTTAAACACAAACGATCTAGATGTAATGACTAACAGCATAGACGCTATATTCACTCGCACATTAGACACTGTTTCCCCATGGAGATTAAAGAAGGTTAGAGACAAAGCACCTGCACCGTGGTATAATAGTCATAGTCATACTCACACCCTCAAGAGAGAAACCCATAACCTTGAGTAAAAGTGGAGAAAAACTAAATTAGTGGTTTTTAGAATTGCGTATAAGGAAAGTTTGTCCAGCTATAGACAGGCTCTAAAAACTGCCAGGGCTGAGCACCTGAGGAAACTCATAGAAAATAACCAGAACAATCCCAGGTTTTTATTTAGCACCGTGGCTAGATTAACAAAAAACAGAAATCTGAACACACTATTTCATAACAGTTCAGTAGTGCGAATTGAGATTTTTCACTAAAATTAAAAGCATCAGGAGCAAAATGGGTGTTGTTCAACATGTGAGAGCAGCTTGTGACGCAGTCTCACCTAAAGCTCTAGACACACAACTACAGTGCTTTACAAGTACAGGACAGGAAGAGTTAGATAAGCTTATTACTACAGCTAAATCAACAACTTGTTCACTACACCCCATTCCAACTAAATTACTGAAAGAAGTGTTACATAAAGCTGGTGAGCCTCTTCTTTATATTATTAACTCCTCGCTATCTTTAGGTTATGTCCCTAAATCTTTCAAGTTGGCAGTTATTAAGCCACTCATTAAGAAACCAAATTTAGATCCTAATGAACTATCAAATTACAGACCAATTTCACATCTTCCTTTTATTTCTAAAATAGTAGAAAAGGTTGTCTGTTCAACTGTGCTCCCTCTTATATTAGAACAATATCATTGAAGAGTTTCAGTCAGGTTTCAGGCCCCATCATAGCACACATAGCTACACTGCACTTGTTACAAATTGACTTGTTCTCAGCTTCGGACCAAGACTGTGTCACTAGTTCTACTTGACCTTAGTGCTGCATTCGACACTAGATCACAACATTCTCCTAGATCGCTTACAAAATTACACAGGTAATTATAGACAGGCTTTAAGTTGGTTTAAATCCTACCTATCTGATCGATACCATTTTGTAGAATTAAATGGTGAAACCTCCAGTTTATTGCCAGTTAATTATGGGGGGTCTCAAGGATCAGTCCTTGGACCCCTGCTCTTCTCGATATATATGCTTCCATTAGGAAACGTTATTAGACAGATGGGGGACTCGAGTCATATGACTTGACTCGAGTCGGACTTAAGTCGCAGGTTTGAGACTTGAGACTTGCTTGACAAATATTAAAAAAAGACTTGACTTGACATTCATGACTTGAGACTTGACTCGGACTTGAGTTAAATGACTCGAAATAACTTGTTTTTTGTTTTTGTTTTATCTTTTTTGTCTATTTTGTTTTTAAATCTGTTTTTAAACGCACACACGAGCATAATATAACCACGTGGCGCAGCAGGCAAGCAGGGGGAGCGCGCGCACTAACTAATAAACCTTAACAGTCGTGACGAAACATGGAAGGCGCTACACCAAAAATAATTAAGTTCGGGTACCGGGATTTTGTGCAAGATGAGAAGAGAATAACAGCAGTATGCGACCACATCGCTCACATTTGAATGGCAAATTTCTATCAAATTAAATTTTTTGTAAGCGCCATGTAGTGTAAATGGTTGGTCACTGTTCATGTGGAAATGTCAGCTTTTTTGCAGTAGCACTTATAATTGGTCTTCAGTGTTAGGCTTTGAGTGAAAAGCGTATGGATCGTTTATGGGGATGCACATATATATATATAAAAAACATAAATATAAATATAAAAAACTTCAGAGTTGCAAGCAGAGCCATATTCTTGTCTCGCATGCACACGCACACATTCAATTTAAAGGGATAGTTCACCCAAAAATAAAAAAAAATCTTTTATCATTTTCTCGCACTCATGATGGTACAAACCTGTATAAATTTCTTTGTTCTGATTAACACGGAGGAAGATATTTTAAGGAATGTTTATAACTAAACCATTCATGAGCCCCATTCACTTCCATAGTATTCTTTTTTTCACTATGGAAGTGAATGGGGCTAGTGAAATTAATTAATTAATTCATTCATTCATTCATTCATTCATTCATCTTCTACCGCTTATCCGAACTACCTCGGGTCACAGGGAGCCTGTGCCTATCTCAGGCGTCATCGGGCATCAAGGCAGGATACACCCTGGACAGAGTGCCAACCCATGACAGGGCACACACACACTCATTCACTGGGGACAATTTTCCAGAGATGCCTACCATGCATGTCTTTGGACCAGGGGAGGAAACCCCCAAGGCACGGGGAGAACATGCAAACTCCACACACACACAAGGTGGAGGCGGGAATCGAACCCCGACCCTGGAGGTGTGAGGCGAACGTGCTAACCACTAACCCACTGTGCCCCACCCCCCGGGCTCGTGAATGGTTTGGTTATAAACAGTCCTCAAAATATCTACGCGTGTTCATCAAAACAAAGAAATTTATACAGGTTTGTAACATCATGAGGGTGAGAAAAAGATAACAGAATTTTCATTTTTAGGAACGTTTTATTTATTTAGTTCTCTCAAGGTTTGTGGGATTCAATAATTTATGTTTTTTGGTTGACATGATTGATTGATTGTTGTTATTCTGTTGTTAAAAAGGAAGGATCCAATTTAAGGATGTGTTCATGTCCCATTAAAAGGGAATGCCTGTTCAAAAAATGCCATTTGGTTGCATAGAAACCATTGTACTTTTATATATCTACTTTTCCATGGTCTTCTGCCATGTTTGAGGCATATTGAAACTTTTCATGCTTTTATGTTAGCCTTATTTCAGTTACATTTACATCTTATTCTTTGTAGTTTTGATTTTTATTCATTTTTAGATTTTTATTGTATTTACAACTCACCTGTATGTGGACACCTTTTAAAAATAAATGCATATAATCATTTTTGTTGCAAATAAAACTCTCATAGTTCATAAATACTGTAGATTTAACTTTGTTTAATATATACATTTAGTTAAATTATCAAACATCTGTATGACTTGCCAGTGACTTGCTTGACTCAAGCTATGACTTGACTTGCTTGACATAAAGCAGTGACTTGACTTGACTTGACTCTCACAAAAAATGACTCGGACTTGCTTGAGACTTGAAGGTTAAGACTTGAGACTTACTTGTGACTTGCACATGTGTGACTTACTCCCACCTCTGTTATTAGAAGACATGGGATTAATTTCCACTGTTATGCTGACGATACAGTATGTATATGTATGTATATATGTATATATATATATATATATATATATATATATATATATATATATATATATATATATATATATATATATATATATATATATATATATATTACTCATCAAAACCAGATGAAATGGCTGAATTGTCCAAATTAACTCGGTGCTCTAGAGAGAGAAAAGATTGGATGAGCTGTAATTTTCTGTTATTAAACTCCAATAAGACAGATACTACTTATCGGTCCAAAAACCAGTACACAAACTCTCACAATTCAACTTCCATTTAGGGGGATGTACTGTTACTAGTAGCTCAACAGTGAAAGACCTGGGTGTTATATTAGACAGCAACTTGTCTTTTGAAAATCATATCGCCAATACTACAAAAACAGCCTTCTTCCACCTTAGAAATATTGCCAAGCTGAGAAACATCCTGTCTGTATCTGATGCTGAGAAGATAGTTCATGCATTCATGACCTCTAGACTGGACTATTGTAATGCATTACTAGTGTCAGGGATCTGCGTGGACTTTTGGCCATGTGCGATTGTTGTTTGTCACGTGGCTGCCCTGCCTTTGTCTGCTCCTCCCTGTCTCCATGCCTGTTCCCCATTGTGTGTGTGATTGTCCTTTTTTGTATTTAAGTGAGCCGCTTTGCTGAATGCAGGGCGGAATCATTAGTTACGTTAGTCCCCGTGTAGTGTGGATATTTATGTATGTCTTCATTATTTATTAAACCCCTTTCATTTGAAGCTATCCTGCGTACGGGTGGTTGTCCTGCATCTGTAATAAATAGGCTACAGTTAGTCCAAAATGCAGCTGCCAGAGTTCTTACTAGGACAAGAAAATATGATCATATAACCCCAATCCTATCATCTTTACACTTGCTACCTGTTAAGTTTAGAATTGATTACAAACTGCTGCTACTTATGTACAAGGCTCTTAATGGTTTAGCTTTCATGTATCTAACTAGTCTTCTAACACGTTATAATCCTTCGCGCTCTTGGAGATCACAACTCAGGACATCTGGTAGTTCCAAGAATATCAAAGTCTACTAAAGGCGGTAGAGCATTTTCATATTTAGCTCCCACACTTTGACACACTTTCCCAGTTTAAATGTAGATTAAAAACTCATCTCTTTAGTCAGGCGTACACATGATGCATCCCATAATACTGTGCACTATTATATCAGACTTGCAAATATGAACAGCGGATATGTTAATCCCTCTCCACTGCTTCTCTTTCTACCAATCCCGAGACATCCAGAAACTGTACCAACTCCGATTGTCTTCAGTACGATGAAGATTTTGGACCTCCACTGAGATGAGGCTGACTCAGAGAACGCAGATCTAGAGATCAGCTACAGTTAGACTCTGCTACACTAAAAAGATGTGAACTCCATGTGATCTTTTGCATCTATACAACATCTATTTGACTATTTTTATAATCACACCCTCCAGTGTCACCCATATGAGGATGGGTTCCCCTTTGAGTCTGGTTCCTCTCAAGGTTTTTTCCTTACCATCTCAGAGTTTCTCCTTGCCCTTGCTGCCTGAGTCACATCAGACTTGCTCATTGGGATATATACATTCACATTGTGAACTAAATCCATCTAATAATCTTGCATTTTGCATTCTATTCATCTTTGTGTAAAGATGCTTTGAGACTGTCAATTGTAAAAAGTGCTATGCAAATAAACTTGAATTGAAGTTCTTCTCTTGCAGCCATCTCTGGCCAGCAGATTAGGAATCCCTTTGCCTATTAATAGAAACGTTTGAATTGTAAGAAAATATGTAAATAAATACTGATCATACTTTAAGACCTTCCTATCAGTCTTGCAGAGTTTAGGTACCTTCACTGTAAACTGCTTTCACTTGTTTTACTAAGTGATGCAAGGGGAGTGGCTTTTTATTGCATTCATGTCACTGTGTTTACAGCTGATTGGTCCCGTTTTGGTTTGCAATCTCAAACTAAATGCAAATTTACTTGGGTAAAAACCCGAAAACCATGCAACACTCCACAGAACACTGAAAGTATGTCTATATATTGGCAGATGGTTTACAGCATAATGATGGTATGATTGTCAAACAATTTTGAAGTAATGTCAAAGCAATATCCAACACATGAATAGAATATTATGACTATTCCATGCCTGAACAAATCTCTATACTCCAGTCTGGCTGATCTCACATGTAAGATTGGATACACAGTATCTTGTAAACCCATCCTCCATATCCAAAGCCTCCTGGTCAACCATCTGGATGAGTGCAGTCTTTATTGGATAATTGAACCGCTTACATTTATTTACTTATTTATGGGCCATATTCTCTCTACAGTATGGTTCTGTTGAGTAAAAGTGCATTCCCACAATGTAAAGTATAACTCAAAACTTGTACAGTATAAAGTACAAACCACTGTTCACTGTGCATTAACAAATGTTAACAGTTACAATGTTAGATTTAAAAAAAATGTTAGTAAATGCTGAAAATAAGAACTTAACATAGTAACATGAACCAAGCATGAGCAATATTTCTACAGCATTTATTGATCTTAGTTTTCGTCGTTTACTAATTCAATATTCAGATCAAACTTGTATTTGTTACAATTAGTTATTTAACTGTGAACTAGCATGAACAATGAAAAACTATTTTCATTAACAAAGATTAAATATAGCTGCAAGCAGCAATACCAGGGTCAAGCCCAACAAGGGCAGAAAAGGAAATTAACGGGAGTTTTGGAAAGCAGTTGAAAAACCTCAAGTTACTGTATCAGCAAACATAGCTATGTTTTCATATTTGTACCAGTATGTGGCCCTGAGATAAAACTGTACATGCACAGGTCATAACTGTGATGACATTTCCCAAGCGTAACACTAGTACACCAAAGTTTAGTGAAGATGCAGCCTCGTATCAAAGTCAAGAAGCTTTTGTCATTTCAACCATATATAGCTGTTGCAGTACATAGTGAAATGAGACAACGTTTCTCCAGGATCAAGGTGCTACATAAAAGAAAGACATGGCTAAAGACTTGTAAGTAGTCTTAGCCACATAAAGTGCAACTGTGCAACCTGGTGCAAACAGTGCAGGACAAAAGACAGTGCAGACAAAGTTACAATACAAAAGGTACAAAAAATGCGAAACACAAGACAGTAAACAGTAACAAACAGCGCCGACCGACCAGTGTATATACTGTATGTGAATACTGAATGTTCAAACAATATTTCGTGCAGTAACATTAGAATGAACAGTTTCTTAGCAGCAGGTCCTTGGGATAATATATACAGAATTGTGCAAAAAAAAGCAAATGACTGAAATATTGTATAGTATGTGCAAAAACTGCTGAAATGTTGGGACAGTTTGTGCAAAAACAGCGTGTAAAATTTGCTGGATTGTAAGCAGCATGTACTGTAAACAGTGTAATGTCAGTGTGTGTTTTGTGAGGGTCTATGCAGTCCATACAGATGTGTGTGTATGTTGTGCTCAGTACAGTACAGTTCAGTTATTGAGAAGTCTGATGGCTAGTGGGAAGAAACTGTTAGTCTGGTCGTGAGGGCCCGAATGCTTCGGTACCTTTTTCCAGATGGCAGGAGGGTGAAGTGTGTGTGTGTGTGTGTGTGTGTGTGTGTGTGGGATCATCCACAATGCTGTTGGCTTTGCGGCTGCAGCATGTGGTGTAAGTGTCTATGATGGAGGGAAGAGAGACCCCAATGATCTTCTCTGCTGTCCTTACAATCCGCTGCAGGGTCTTGCGATCTGAGATGGTGCAGTTCCCGAACCAGACAGTGATGCAGCTGCTCAGGATGCTCTCAATGGTCCCTCTGTAGAACATGGTCAGGATGGGGGGAGGGAGATATGCCTTTCTCAGCCTTCGTAGGAACTAGAGACGCTGCTGGGCTTTCCTGGTGATGGCGCTGGTGTTGAGTGACCAGGTGAGGTTCTCCGCTAGATGAACACCAAGGAATTTGGTGCTCTTGACGATCTCTACAGATGATCCGTCGATGTTCAGCGGAGAGTAGTCACTGTGCTCTCCTGAAGTCCACAACCATCTCTTTAGTTTTATCCACATTCAGAGAAAGGTTGTTGCACCTCCTCTCTGTATGCTGACTCTTCGTTCTTGTTGAGACCCACCACGGTCGTGTCATCGGCGAACTTGATAATGATTCGATCTGTGCATTGCTGCAGTCGTGAGTCAGCAGAGTGAACAGCAGTGGACTGAGCATGCATCCTTGAGGAGCTCCAGTGTTCAGTGTGGTGGTGCTGGAGATGCTGTTCCTGATCCGGACTGACTGAGGTTTTCCCAGTCAGGAAGTCCAGGATCCAGTTGCAGAGGGAGGTGTTTAGTCCCAGCAGGCTCAGCTTCCCAATCAGGTGCTGAGGGATGATTGTATTGAATGCTGAACTAAAGTCAATGAACAGCATTCGTACATAAGTGTCTTTATTGTCCAGGTGGGTGAGGGCTAAGTGGAGGGCTGTGGCAATGGCATCGTCTGTGGAGTGGTTTGGACAATACGCGAACTGTAATGGGTCCAGTGAGGGTGGTAGCTGGGTCTTGATGTGCCTCATGACGAGCTTCTCGAAGCACTTCATAACTATGGGTGTGAGTGCAACGGGACGATAGTCATTGATGCAGGACACTGTAGACTTCTTTGGGACAGGAACAATGGTGGTAGTTTTGAGGCACGTAGGAACAACGGTGCTGCTCAGGGAAATGTTGAAGATGTCCGTAAAGACATCCGCTAGCTGTTCTGCACATTCTCTGAGCACCCTGCCAGGAATGTTGTCTGGTCCAGCAGCCTTCCGTGGGTTAACTCTGCATAGAGATCTCCTCACGTCGGCCGTGGATAGACAGAGTACCAGGTCGTCGGGGGAGGGATGGACTTCCTTGGCGTTACGTTGTTCTGTACCTCGAACCGAGCGTAGAATTCGTTCGACGTGTCTGGGAGGGAGGCGTCGCTATCACAAGCAGGTGAAGCTGTCTTGTAGTTTGTGATCGCCTGTATGCCCTGCCACATGCGCCGGGTGTCTCCGCTGTCCTGGAAGTGGCTATGGATTGTCTGGGCATGTGCGCGCTTTGCCTCTCTGATGGCTCGGGACAGTTTGGCCCTTGCTGTTCTTAGGGCCGCTCTGTCCCCTGTTCTGAAGGCTAGGTCTCTAGTCCTCAGCAGAACACGCACATTAGCAGTCATCCACGGCTTCTGGTTGGAGCGTGTAGTGATGGTCGTGGAGATGGTCACTTCATCAATGCACTTGCCGATGTAACTGGTCACTGATGACGCTTACTCCTCCAAGTTGACAGTGTAACCGTTGGTTGCAGCCTCCCTGAAGATATTCCAGTCAGTGCACTCAAAGCAGTCCTGAAGAGTAGAGGTGGCTCCTGCTGGCCAGGTTTTCACCTGCTTCATAACCGGTTTTGAGCGTCTGACGAGTGGTCTGTATGCTGGAATTAGCATAACAGTGATGTGGTCTGAGTAGCCGAGGTGGGGGCGGGGCTCCGCACGGTACGTGCCGGGAATGTTTGTGTAAACAAGATCCAGCGTGTTTTCACCTCTTGTAGCAAAGTCCACATGTTGATGGAATTTAGGGAGTACTGACTTGAGATTTGCATGGTTGAAATCTCCGGCGATGATAAAAAGTCCGTCGGGGTGGACATTCTGTAGGTCGCTAATAGCTCCGTATAGCTCACTTAGTGCCTCTTTAGCATTGGTGCTAGGAGGAATGCAAACTCTGACAATGTAAACAGTAGTAAATTCCCGTGGTAAATAAAATGGTCTGCATCTCAAACTCCACTGACTATGAGCAGTAACTAGAAACAAGCACAGAGTTCTTGCACCATTCCGTGTTGATATGAACACACACACCACCACCGTGAGGCTCTAAATGAAGTTAGCCCGTCCAGCTGAATGGCAGCGTCCGGAACTCTGTCGCTGAGCCACGTCTCCGTGAAAACAAACATGCAGCAGTTTCTAATCTCTCTCCGTGTAGAGCGTTCGAGTCGGATGTAGTCCAGTTTATTGTCCAGGGAGCGAACGTTGGCTAGTAGAATGGACGGGAGCACGGACACCCGCCCGCTTACCGTGCTTCCGCTTCCTCGCGCACCGCTTTCGGCGTCCCCTCTCCTGGCCTCTGGTATCAGGCGGTACCGGGGACTGGAGGCCTGGTCTTGCCGCAGCAAGCCGGGGTCACGTAGCCTATCCAGTACATCATCGTGCAGGTTGGTTGTTACATGATCTATGTACTTTATTAGGTCCTGAGGGTTGTATACATGAACACCGCTGTCCCTGGCATCAATATAGAAGCAATGGTCGGGCTAAAAACCGTAAATAAAAACTTGTAAAAAATGTAAATAGCACTGAATTGAATCCGGAGAGGCCGCTGCGTGCTACTGCCGCGCCGCCATCTTGGATTACTTCGCCATCCACTGACATGCTTTATAGCTGTAACTTCAAACCATGGTCATTTTGTATTTAAAATTATGATCATATTGGAGTTACTAAATGGTTTCTTGGCTACTCTGTTTAATGATTAATACTCCAAGCCACAAGTGAAATGATCCAACCCCTGTATCTCTATGTTCTGATGCAGAGATGTTTTGCTAATGGTTGCTAGGGTGCCTCTGCTTGGTTGCTAGGGAGTGAATTGGCATCCGTCAGTGTTTATACTTATAAAAATATACTAATATAAATATATTAGTATAAGTATAAACACTGACGGATGCCAATGCTGTAATAAATGTATTGCTCATTGTTAGTCCATGTTAGTTAATGTCACGGACACGGGGGTAAAAATGGACCCAAATGCAGGACAGCTAAACAAACAGGATTTATTAACTTAAAAAAACCATGAAACAGGAAAAAGACAAACCAGACAAGGACAACAGAGGATTCCGCGCTGCACAAGGCAATGCGGCTCAATTAAATAATACAAATAATCGTGACACATGAGGGACAGGTGTGCAGAGGGGGGGGAGGAAAAGACAAGGGCGGGGCAGACACGTGCACAAGGAACATAAACAAAAGGCACATGGCCAAAGTCCAGGCAGAGTCCTGACAGTTAACACATTAACTAATGTTTACAAATGACACCATATTGTTAATTGTTACCAAATTAATAAATGAAGTATTAATTTTTAATTTGCTAGCTAATGCATTAACTAATGTTGACAAATACAACCTTCCTGTTACCAATAGCTTATTCAGAATAGTACATATGCCATAAAAAATAGACATCTGTGAAAATAATGAATCATTTAATGTCACCTTAGTTGTTGTCTGAAGGTAAGGCAGTCGTTGCTGGTTATGCCTGTATTCTGCTAAGATGTCTTGCATGAAGAGGGTTAGATAAAATTCTCTACCATGGCCCACTCTGAGCTGATCCTACATCCCATGGGAAAGGACATCATTTCTAAGAAAATAATATATAATCAAACTTTGAAGTTATCATTGATTGTGCCAAAAATATGGTAATATTAGAGTAGAAAATTTGTGTGTGGAGTTTGCATGTTCTCCCCGTGCCTCGGGGGTTTCCTCCGGGTACTCTGGTTTCCTCCCCAGTCCAAAGACATGCATGGTAGGTTAGCTCTGGAAAATTGTCCGTAGTGTGTGATTGCCTTAGTGAATGAGTGTGTGTGCCCTGCGATGGGTTGGCACTCCTTCCAGGGTGTATCCTGCCGTGACGCCTGAGATAGGCACAGGCTCCCCATGACCCGAGGTAGTTCGGATAAGCGGTAGAAAATGAGTGAGTGAGATGATAAAGTATTCAGCCCTTAGTTTTAGAAGAACTGGTGTAAGAGAGACTATGGGGCAGTTTCCCGGACAGGGTTTAAGTGTAGTCCCAGACTAAAATGCATGTTTAAACTCTCTTAACTGAAAACAGCTTGCACTGAGAGTTTAAAATATCAGTGCCATTGTTTTGTCTCACCAGTAAGTATGTTTGTAAAAACTACTTAAAAATCCAAATATATCTAAGGTCTTGTCTGGGCTTAATCTAAACCTTGTCCAGAAAACTTTCAGGAAATGGCCCTATACCTACCCTTTGCCTATGTCGTTTTCAACTGTATGTTTTATCTCTCTACTTTGGAAAGTTAAATGTTAAGCTAAATACACACTGATATATGATGGATTATGTAATTTTTAATAATGAAGGTGCTAACACATGATAATTATGTATGTTTGTGATAATGTACTGTGGCACATAAGTCTACCTGGCATCAAGCCTGGTGATATGGTTCATGCATCTGTGTCAATGTCTGCCCCATTCAAACCTCTGATGCATGAACTCCTTGTGCAGCAAGGTAGCCTGTCATTTTACCTCCGTAATATGGTCCAGTCTATACACACCAAAAAGTCAAAATTAACCATACATTTAAACAGGATAACAGCACATAATGAATATGTAAAACTTTCTTTGGTTTTACCTACGTAACTTATTTGGAAAAACAACTACGAACCATGTAATAAACAAGGTCTTGTTTATAAGACTATTATATGACAGGATGCCAAACTACAGTAAAGTGGTTCACTGACTACAATCTAAAGAAGCAAACTATTTATTAATTTAATATGATTGTATAAGCCAGTATTTTATCACTACAGTATTATACAGTTAATGACATTTATTTATTAAATATTACGTGTCATTTTGATTCAGTTCTTACAGTATCAAGTACAGTATTGAAAGTGTAAGTTACCTACATAAATGTTAATTTTTAAACATTATACAGTAGATATGGCGGTAACTTAGGCCATCCTTAAAAATGTTCTTGTTTGCCGTAACACGACCGCCCCTGTCAATTTAGGACCAACTCAATTTTTATTTATTTTTTTTCCTTTAAATCCGACCGACTTTTTTACTCTTCAAACAACTAATACAAAAGCAATAAAATAATATGAATTAAATTTTAGTAAGTATTGTAAATATATAAATTGCCTAGGCCTACATACAAACGAAGGCTACGTTATTTCTTTTTAATAAAACCCTGTGACCTTATCTATGTTTACACTATTGGTTAACAGATGTCACACTATGGCCTGTGCGTTTGTTTGCACACATTGTTAAAGGTTTTCAGCTACAAAACACGATGTAGCGGATGTTTAAGCTTATTGTGTATAAGCTTGTTCAAAAATGACGGAAACAATAAATGTTACTGAAAAATACCGTCTGTCTCATTAAACTTAATTTAAATAAATGAATATTCGAATATTCGTTTTTTGTGAGCTCAAATATTCGAATGTGATATTTGAGGAAAACGCCCATCCCTATCTCAGACATTTTATGTGTGAGGTCAGTATTATTGTTATTGACATCTTTGCTTTTTTCTTGATTGACTTTGTTTTTTTGGAACTGGAACAGTGAGCGGAGGAGTGTAAAATTTGGACTTGGAATTTTGAGGCTTTGAACCATCTCTCTTTGCCCAACCTTCCTGAGATTGAGTTAGGTCTTTTCTTCAGATGGGTCTAAGTAGCAGCCGTTCAGAGAAGTTATGAGCCATTATGTGTTCTATGTACCTCCCCTGTAAAGAGGCATACATTTTTCTGACAAATGCTCCTGGCCTCAGGAGCATTGTTTTTTCAGTATTGTTTTTTCAGTATTGACTGTTTCACGATTCCGAACCATCGCTCAACATGGCAATTTGTGTCCCTTGTTTTACTTGGCACAGAGCTGTCATCTTCATTGCCATCTGCATACTGTTTTATATCCCCCAACAGAAGTCCACTCCAAAGTGGAAAAATGCCAAGATAGTTGCCAAAAAGGACATCAACAATGCCTGGGCAGAAGTATGCATTTTCTTTGTTTGTAGTCTCCTCTTTTTTAAGCTCTTGCTGTACCTCCTTCAATACCTTCTTGAATTAGTACTGTATGTGAAGGGAGATCTGCCAACAATAGTGCAGACATTTGTTCTGTCCTCCTCATCTTCTTCCTGAGTTAAGGGACTGTTCTGTAAATTGTCCTCTAAATCTTCTATGTCTGGAATCTTGCCTTCTTTTATTAAGTCCTGCATGGCCTTCAGATTATGCATGACAGCAATGGTGTTGTGCTTTCCAATTAAGACCGTGCACAGTGAGCAGAAGATTTTGAGTGCTGTGGTCATTGAGGTAGTGTTTTGCAACCTGGCAAATGCAAATGTTGCAAATTCCTTCAAACCTTTGTCTGTGGTTTTTCTCCCAAATGCCTCAGAGACAGCTTTGAGCACATGTGCAGAACATATGTGTAGCACTGTAAATGCTCTGATATCCTTCTATGTCTTCAGTTTTGAACAAATGTCAAAAGCCCTGTCCAAGTAGTTGACAATGCTCTCCCTGTTAAATGACAGAACACTTTGGAGCTGTGCCCAGCTATAGTCTGTTTCACTCATATAATCTGGTGCACTCTTAGTTTTGTGTACTGTGAAAGTTTTCGGAGGAACTGCATTATCCAGAATGTGATTTGTGGTATAGAGTGTTCATTTGTCAGCATCTCACAGACAGGGAGGGGAGGAGCATTCTGACCACATCCAGGCAGAGTGAGAGAGTAGTAAAGGACTCTTTTGGTCTGACCAGGAACCTTTGATGCAAAATTTCCTGTAGCATCAAGGCATGGGTTCAGTGGAGTCTTCTTTCTTAGGTGTTGCACAACTATGCTTACTCCTGTTTCAGTGTACATCTGTACACTGAAGGGGTCCACTTGAAAGTTCTGTATGTACCCAGGCATTTTGTGAAATTTGGTGTCACATTCCTTCATGATATTTTGAATGAGGTACATCTCCATGAACATGCCATCATGAATTCTTTTTGCTCTTTCTAAACTCTGGACTAATCACTTTTAGAACATTTTTGTTCAGACTTCGTTATGTTTACAGAAATTAGTTCAAGAATGGGTGTCCATTGTTTTTTTTTGTTCCCTCTTTTTCCATGTTCAGTTTGGACTTCACTCTGCAATGACACATTCTGTTGTTCATCTTCTGTAACCTGTCTTTCTTCACCATTTTTGTCTGTCTTGAATACTGATGGCTCCTCATCACCACATCACCCATAGCGAATTTTCTTATGATCTTGACCAAACAGACTCTGAGAGAGTTCAGACCAGATTTTTGAAGAGTAACCTGTATCTGTCTTTGAAATGTTAACACTCCTTATTGGTCTGACCAAAGCATCCATGCCACCAACCATTGCAGACAAGTCTTTCCTCTGCATTCTCTGTCCTTTTTTAACTCTACCCATTTTGAGTCAAATTTTCTCTCTGAACAGGGGCTGGGTGAGCTGTTGTGCTGGTATGAGGGGCTGGGTGAGCTGTTGTGCTGGTATGAGGGGCTGGGTGAGCTGTTGTGCTGGTATGAGGGGCTGGGTGAGCTGTTGTGCTGGTATGAGGGGCTGGGTGAGCTGTTGTGCTGGTATGAGGGGCTGGGCGAGCTGTTGTGCTGGTATGAGGGGGTGGGTGAGCTGTTGTGCTGCTATGAGGGGATGGGTGAGCTGTTGTGCTGGTATGAGGGGCTGTTTGATTTGGCTCACTCCCAGTCTGTCCTGCTGACTGGAAAAAAATGTTAATGTTTTCCATGGGTGTAAAAGTATGGCAGTGAATTTTCAACCAAAACAAATTATTTTCAACACAAAGTATAAAATATTGGAAGAAATATAATATTCATAATGTCAATGGCCACCAGCGCAGGTAAAATAATCATGTTTATCATTACCTACCTTGTGGTAACCGCATTTGCAAATTATACTTTTCCCAAAAATGTTGTGACTTGTTGTCTTCTTGTGTAATGGACAGTTACTAATAGAATGCAACACATCCTTCCACTTCTTCACCCCTGGCTTCTTGCCTGTTGTTAAGTGGTACATCCCTTGGGCATACTTGCACATGATGTCATGCCAATAAGCATCTGGTTTACTGGTCTTAGTCATGGCTGCAAATATCAAGCAACAGGATACATTTCAGACAAATTGGGCTCTTTTTGTGGTTGGCACGCTAGCAGGATAAAATGAAAGATGAATGCCCCCAACATGACAAATGAACAAAGTCTAAGGACAAGAAAAAATGTACAAGAGGAAAAAACTTACATAAACATAATCAATTATGTGTGTTATCATTATTATAACACAGTCACACAAACAATTGTACTCAGTAGGACATATAGTGTAATGCTTTTTTCCAGTTACAGCCGAGTGTTCCCCCCATTTTTCGTTCATCAGGGAAAAAAAGCTGCGCCATAACAACAAAGACTTCACACTGTATATTATTTATTATTGATATAATCAATATATCATATAAAAAGTAGTTTATAAGTTAAACCAGTAAATCATGCCCAGGGAAAGCATTGCAAGCATATCTATATAAATGGTCATTGCAACCAAAACAGCTTACATATCTAATATAAATTTGAGTATTAAAGAACTGTCAACAAACCGTATGACCGAACTCACCTGCACATTGCCGAAAGGTTAAAAACTTGACTCTTGACTTGAAAAAGGAGGGTTAATACTTGTGAATATATATATTACAAGAGTAAATATGTATATATCAGAATCATGAAATGATGAATCGATTGTTTTGTCCCGCCCCCAACCCTCTGTTTCGGTGAATGACTGTTTTGTCCTGCCCCAACTCTCTGCTTCGGCAAATGACTGTTTTGCCCCATTCACACTTGCCGTTAGGAACTGTTAGGACTGTTAGGACCTATGTTAGGAATTGTTTGAAGTGTGTTAGGACCTGTTAGGAACTGATTTCCTGTCCATCTACCGCAGGGTCCTGCCACCTCATCTGGCAGAAAAGACACCAAAGCAGGGCTTTGCATAGTTTATTGGCACTCCCTAGTGGATATAGCTTGAGGATATGAACTTGCGCCATCTGTCTCTAAACAGGGACCTTTAAATCTTCAGTCTAACACTCACCCAACTGAGCTATTTTATGCATGGGTATGGTAAGTTATGGGTTTATCTTAGAGTATGGTAACTCTCTTTCCTAAGATTCATACCTTGAAGGCATGGAAGCCAGAACCATTATAAAGCCTTTGAGTTGCCAAGACCCTATAACGCTTTGCAAAGTTTATTAGCGCTCCATATGGGAATTAATTGGAATATGTGGGAATTAATGGAATTAACTGGGAATTTGCAAAATGCCAGGTTAGTCTATGATAGGGAACATAAATGTAGCTGAAAAAAATTATTAAAAAAACTAATGTACTGTGCATTCCTCCATAACATAACACAGATAATTTCTTGAAACCTACACAAAAGATAATGTCAAAAAATGTCCATCTTGGTGAGTATTTATCAAAAATATCAATCAAAAAATAATTAATATTGTGAAATAACATTATAATGGCTTTCATTTAATCTACTTTCAAATATAATGTATTTCTGTGATGCAAAGCTGAATTTTCATCAGCCATTACACCAGACTTCAGTGTCACATGATGCTTCAGAAATCATTTTAAGATGCTGATTTCTCATCAATTTTAGTGCTGTGCTATGCAGGTTTAAATGAGCATAAGATTACTTCTTTCAAAAACATATAACACTAATTTGTCCAAACATTTGACTGAACTATTGTATATACTAGGTTATAGTTTGTTTTGTCAAGCATGCTGATTAAGGAGTATTTATTCATCTAGACTATTTCTATTCATTTGCATTAATTGTAAAATGCTTACTATTCCAAAACTAATTACAGTATATTGTTTTCTGTGAGCAAGTAAACAAGATGATTTTCACATAATTTTGAAGCAAAATCTCTAGGCTACAAGATCCAGTTCTCAAAAGTCCTGTGAACCAATGTTCTGTATGTGTTTTATGGCCTTATTCAAGTGACTTAAAATGTTTAATTTTTCACTAACCACACAAACATTGTTTTCTCAAAAACACAATCATATACATACATGCTTCTCACATATTATTGCAGTCCAGTTTGTGCTGATTACAGTGATATTAGACTTTAGCCATTTATATCTTTATAAGCAATTGAAAAAAGCACAAATGTCAGGGTATGACCAAACTTCTCCAGGCCCTAGAAATACCCTTAAACCTCAGAGGGTTAAGTTTCTGGCATTTTGGGTTTCTGCTGGTGGCATCCAAGCAAGAGGTAAACTGCAACAATTCTAAACATTAGGCCTTCTTTTTATTAGAAAGTAGGCTACTCATAGCAGAGGATGGTTTCAATCTATCGACCTCTGGGTTATGGGCTCAGCACGCTTCCACTGCACCACTCTGCTTAAGCAAACTCTCCAACTAGGTCTCAAACCTACAATCCCTGGCTTAGGAGGCCACTGGAGCACGGCTGTATTAAGTCACTGCTGTTTTGAGTTTCTGGCGTTTTGGGTTTCTGCTGGAGGCATCTAAGAGCTAAACTGAAAAGTCTTTGGACAAAACCCATTGTCTTTGATGCAAGAGGTCAAAACATAATCCAGTAGGCCACCAGGATCATGGTGTTGACCTGCAACGATTAGGGTTGATAGCAACAATTCTGAAATTAAAGCCATTTTCTTTTTAGTTAAAATCTAGCATGCTTTTCCTGCACCACACAGCTGAAGCACACCCCAGACTCCAACCCACAATCCCTGGCTTAGGAGGCCAGTGCCTTATCCATTAGGACAATAGCCACTGCTATTTTGAGTTTCTGGGGTTTTGGGCTTCTGCTGGAGCCAGCTAAGAGCTAAACTGCAACAAATACAAACATTAAGCCATTTAATTTTTATTAGAAAGTAGGCTGCTCTTAGCAGAGGATGGTTTCGATCCATCGACCTCTGGGTTATGGGCCCAGCACGCTTCCGCTGCGCCACTCTGCTTCAGCACAACATTCAAAAGGGACTCAAACCTACAATCCCTGGCTTAGGAGGCCACTGGAGCACAGCTGTATTAAGTCACTGCTGTTTTGATTTTCTGGTGTTTTGGGTTTTTGCTGGAGGCATCTAAGAGCTAAACTGCAACAAATATTAAGTCATTTCATTTTTATTAGAAAGTAGGCTGCTCTTAGCAGAGGATGGTTTCAATCCATCAACCTCTGGGTTATGGGCCCAGCACGCTTCCGCTGCGCCACTCTGCTTCAGCACACCCGCCAAATAGGACTCAAACCTACAATACGTGGCCAGTGCCTTAGCCATTAGGTCACTGCTGTTTTAAGTTTCTGCTGGAGGCATCTAAGAGCTAAACTGAAATGTCTTTGGACAAAACCCATTGTCTTTGATGCAAGAGACCAAAGCTTCATCCAGTAGGCCACCAGGATTGTGGCGATGACCTGCAACGATTAGGGTTGATAGCAACCATTCTGAAATTTATGCCATTTTCTTCTTAGTTAAAATGTAGGCTGTTCCTAGGAGAGGAGGGTTGTGATTTATTGATCACTTGGTTTTGCTACAAGCATGCTTTTCCTGCACCACACTGCTTAAGCACACCCCAGATGGGACTTGAACCCACAATCCCTGGCTTAGGAGGCCAGTGCCTTATCCATTAGGCCACTGGGGCACTGCTGTTTCAGACATCTGGCGTTTTGGGTTTCTGCTGGAGGCATCTAAGAGCTAAACTGCAACAAATCTGAACATTAATCCATTTAATTTTTATTAGAAAGTTTAATTATTATTATTATTATTTAATTATTATTGCTCTTAGCAGAGGATGGTTTCGATCCATCGATCAGAGGATGGTTCTGCAGTTTTGAGTTTCTGGCATTTTGGGTTTCTGCTGGAGGCATCTAATGCCTCTTTTCCACCGGAAAGAACCAGGTGCTGGTTCAGAGCTAGCACTGGTGCTGGTTCAAAGTTGGTTCCACTGGTGAACCTTCTAAGAACCGGTTTGCCTTTCCACCGGCTAGAGAGCATCAAGAGCCGAGTGTGATGTCACTTTATACGTGTCACGTGTCCCAGCAACTTTAGCGCAGCAGCGGCAAACACAAACACATCAACAATGGCGGATGTTGCTTTACTGTTAATGCTCATGGCTTTGTGAACCTACATTAACGCGGCGAAAAAAACGTGTACGTGCAGCTCCATGTAATCTGTATAAACGGAGGTTGTAATCGATAAAGTACATAACATTATCTTATCGCTAACACAGAAAAAATGTTAGCCTTAGCATGTAGCTACATACTATCATGTGTGCTGATAATGTATCATATCGCGGTAAAGTAAAAGTGTATTAAACATTAGTATACTTAAGGTACATTATCAAATGCGCCAAGAGTAGCCCCACCCACAGCCCCGGACACAAGCGGTTCTTAAGTCTAGACCAGCAACGTTTTGGTGCTACTTAAGTTGGTGCTACTTTCCCTTGTTTTAAAATGTTTTCGTTTAAGAACAGAATTTGATTTAAAATGCTTTCTCTCCCTTGTGGAATGTGCTCAATAATCTTTCAAAAAAGTGGTTTAGAAACCACTTTTCCTGGTTCAGAGACGGTGCTTTGGCTGTCGAAAAAGAAAGAACTGGTTCTAAATTAGGCTCTGGCTCCGAACCAGCACTTGAACTGCCTCGGTGGAAAAGGGGCATAAGAGCTAAACTGAAAAGTTATTGGACAAAACCCATTTTCTTTGCTGGACATGGGATGCCTAGGAAACAACAAAATATCTAAATAAATTAGACTTTTAATAAATATTTTCATATATTTCATATATCATTCTGTTTTCTTTTTAAAAAGTCTCCACAAATCTAAAACAATTCCTTTTCTTTTGGCTATGATTCTTCTCTCACATATTAGACTTTTCATTAACATCATACTCAAATTTACAAACTTTTTGTTTTTACTACTTTTTGTCTCGACCTAACATTACCATTCTATTCCATTCCAAATCATTTTCATTCCAGTCCCCACTCACATTACTTTGTAATTTACTTTGTAATGTAATTACTTTCGCATTACACATCACTTTACTTAGAACTTTATATTGTTCAAAAAACAATTCCAATTCTTTACAACCCTTCCTCCCTTTCCTGACACACTTTACACATTGGACTTTGTTCAATTTCTATCTTGGTTAAGATTACGTCCGTAAATACTGCTTCATGTCTTATAAAATATTCGAAACTAGTTTCACTTTCACACACTTCCCTTTCATATTTTTCCGTATGTCTTTTTTTAATCCTTCAAAAGTTTACACCAGTACTCATTTGTATTTGGTTCCTTAAAAACTTCTTCCCTAAAAATCTCAGGAAACATTTTAACTGTACAGCTTTTAAAACCATACAATTTTTCTTCTTGTTTCGGATAAATGTTCATCTGTTCTTCTGCTTCCATGTTGTCGATTTTCCTTATCCACTCTTTTGGTATTGCATCTTTGATTATTTTATATTCGTCCCTCAGTTCTTTCTGATCATATTCCTCTTTTGCCTCTTCCATTGCATCAATAAAAAACTGTTCTGGTAGAAACTCCTTTTTAAATTCATATAAAACGTCCTGTACTCTTGTTATCCCTGCTACCATCCACTTCTTAAAAAATATTACTTTCCCTTGTTTTAAAATGTTTTCGTTTAAGAACAGAATTTGATTTAAAATGCTTTCTCTCCCTTGTGGAATGTGCTCAATAATCTTTATCAGCTTTCCCCAGGCATTTAACATTTCTCTATAAAATTCCGGTAATCCTTCCGTCATCCAATTTTTGTTTTCATCCATAAAATTCCCTTGTCCAAATTAAAATTGCCACATTTGTTATAAATTATTTCATTGTTATTTTTTCATTCAAATTGTTTTTTCTTGTAGATATTTCTTAATTACTTTCACTTAGACTCATTTTGCTCTGTTCTACGTCCATTAAACCTAAGCCTCCCCTCTCCGCCACCCCTAAGATCATGTTGTAAGCTATTCTTGCTGGTTTACCCTCCCATAAAAAGTCACAAAAGCATTTTTTCAGCCTCTTTTCTATCCAAACAGGCATATCATATACATATAGAACCTACCAAAGCTTAGACACCATTAAAAAATTTAAATTTAAAACCTTCCATTTCAAGGTCAGTGCTCTTTGTTTCCAAAAGTTTAGTCTATTCTTGTTAAAAGCTCCTCCCACATTTCATCCCTAACTTTCTTCTTGTTTTTACCAATCAAAATCCCTAGAATTTTCATTTCATCTACTTCTTTAAAGTTAAGAGTCCATTAAAATCAATGCCTTCCCAAACCTCATGTATACTGTTTTGTCCTCATTTAATTTACTTCCCGAGCCTTTACAGTATTCCTTTATAATCTCCATAACATGTTTGACACTTTCTTTCCCTTCTACAATTACCGTTGTATCATCCGCATATTGAAAAACATTACCTTCTGCTTTACTTTCCTGTATTTCTATTCCTCTCACTTTGTTTTTTTTGTCCTATTGCTAATCTTAGGGGTTTGTAAACTTCTCCAGGCTTTTGTACATCTTTACCCACACATACACACACACACACAGACACACACACATGTAACCGATGCTTCTGAAATTATAGATAGAATAGAATAGTTAATACAAGTGAATTGATGTAAGAGCTCTTTCTGATATCCACTTTTGTTGTGGATGGTTGTTTTTGTTTTCTGTTGGGATTACTGCAGGAACTGCGTTGGTGGTATAGTGGTGAGCATAGCTGCCTTCCAAGCAGTTGACCCGGGTTCGATTCCCGGCCAACGCATGACCTTTAAGTTTTCTCTATGTTGTTTCAGCTACAACAAACTCTCGTTCATGCAGTATAGCGAATTTTAAGGGAGGCACCTTGTTGTGGAGAAACTGCATCTGTCACATTCAGAGTCTCAATGTCTGACTGTGTCACGCGAGCTGAAACAACAGGCTGCTTCATTTGATCGCAACAGCAGATGAGCAGCCACGTGAAAAATGTCGCACTATGTGGGAATCAGGCTGGTTTCAGGGTGTTCCAGAAGGAACGGGACTCTTATTTACCGTAAACCAAAAGCCCGAATCCTTGTTTCTGCCCAGTTTCGAACTGGGGACCGTTTGCATGTAAGGCGAACATGATAACCACTACACTACAGAAACCACAACAAAGCCTGCCCACCCTTTGCTGAGGCCTGGGAAACATCTACTGTAAGTAACAAAATAAATAAGCGTTAATAAAAAGCATCAACTTTCAGTCACCAAAGTTGGGATTACTGCAGTCAAGGTGTTGCTGGTATAGTGGTCAGCATAGCTGCCTTCCAAGCAGATGACCTGGGTTCGATTCCTGTCCAATGTATGACCTTTAATAACAGAGCCAGGGCAAAAGAGACTGCCTGGAAGGGGGATGGAAAAAGGGGGAAAAGAGAAAAATAAGTGGAGGGGTATATATATATAATATGTATGTATATATATATATATAAATATATATATATATATATATATATATATATATATATATATATATATATATATATATATAATGTGTGTATATGTGTGTGTGTGTATGTATATGTGTGTATATATATATATATATATATATATATATATATATATATATTTAACTATTACTACTATTTAATTTAATCGCAATTATTATATTAGACCTACAATAATTATTATATAAATACTATCATTATAGAGCTTTTCACTTATTACAAAGGTTATAACATAAAAAATTGCTAGAAAAAAAAGTGTTTGAAGTTAAATAAATGTTTTTTGATTGAATTACAGTCTTTCCACTGTTCAATGGCCTTCCCAGATGCTGGACAATACCATTTACAGTACCTTGAGTATGGCCAGTAAGTTTGTTCTTTGACTGACCACATAATTTACACTGGTAGTGGTAGCCTTCTTTTGACAGATGCTTTTTTTTGGTGGCTCCCCTCTTGCCACAAGCTCTGATTTTTGGAGTCTCCATGCACGTTGTTAGTTCTGGAACTGTGAGACTGGAGACTGGGGACCTGGCAAAATGATAAAGAACCCTGTAACGAAGGTGCTGGCACTGATGGGTGATGACCTGGCAGAAAGGATGTATATCCCAGAGATATATATACATCTCTGGCGCCGATGGGTGATGACCCTGCTGATTTGAAAATCCAGGCCAGTTAAACCACACAGGATCATGCTTGACACTGGGCCAAAAAGAAGATTCACATGCCACATGAGTCAGGCTGGTGCCAGGTGCAGCTACATCTGCATGTGATACCACGGACTCAGATCTAGCATGTTTGCGATGGTGAATTACTGCCTCAGTAATAACAGCATGTCCATGTTCCAAGTGTGCTGTCGGAAGCCCTCTTGGGTTTTGCAGTAAATGTTTTACCAGACTGATCTGCTGGGGAAGGTCCACTCCTTGCAGAAAAGTGTCCCGGTATATGTGTGTGTGTGTGTGTGTGTGTGTGTGTGTGTGTGTATCTTTATAATACACCTATATTTACAATAAAGTGCTCAATATGTATATATTACATATTTATTTATTTTTATTATTGAAGTGAATGTGGGGAACAGAAGCCCAACTCACCAAGAAGAGACTTTAGTGTTGTTTATTGTTAATAACATCATCTTGGTCCTGTACAGCAGTTCTCTGCAGTCTTCATGCAGCTGATTGATGTGACTGTATGTCATCACAACTAACACTGAGTTATAAACAGTCTGTGGATAAACAGATGCATTGTTTGTATAATGAATGATCAGTAGTCTCTACAATCATATTCAATAACAGCATCAACAAAAATATTCTAAATATTAATTCAGAAAATGAGAATCACATACTAACTTTTTTATTTATGTTTTCACAAACATACAACGTTTATCAATTCTCAAATAAAAATTCAGTTATAATAAAATAATATGAAGGTGTAATTACAGTTACAATCTGTAATATTTATATACGTACACTTATACACCATCTCCTTTGAAATCACAAATCCCTCTGCATTAGCATTTTTGTACAAGGACAAAATTTTTCACAATCTTAATCAGTAGTGAAACTTTTTTTTTTTCTTCATTTACAACCGATTGTGTGTGACTAAGACTATGTTTCGGCCAATTGACTGTTTTGTCAAAAAATCAAAAAATCAAAGCTGAAGGAAACAGGTAAAGCTTCAGCTTCACATGATGATTGTGGGTTGGAGTAGCATCTGGGTGCACTTCTAGTTAGCTCTTAAGAAGGCACCCTGAAGTTCAAGAATCCTGGAGGTCCTGAACAACAAATGCTAGGATGCAAAAGGGCCTGGTGCAGAGTGCACCAGTGGTGTAGTGGTGTCATACAAGATTCCCATTCTTGTGAACTGGGTTTGATTCCTGGCTGGTGCAGGTTTGTCTTCTGCTTTGTTTCAAGCTGTGCTGAAAAAGGCTTCCTAAGTGCTGTAACTCCTGAGTCAATTTGAGCTTCTTAATAGAACTTTCGGTCAGATGTTACAAGCTGATTCTATTCCAAGTCATGCTCTTCAATATGTAGTGGTATCATCAAGATTTACACTTTTTTGAGCTTCCTAATAGAACTTTCTGTCAAATGTTACAAGCTGGTGGTATTCCATGTCAAACTCTAAAAAGGTAGTGGTATAAGTAAGGTTAATTTTTTCCAAAGCAGCCATTAATTCCTGCCTGCCGTTTATTCCGATTCCCGGGTGGTGCAGGTTTGTGCTTTGCTGCCTTTCAGACTGTGCCGTAAAAGTCTTCATAAGTGCTGTACCCGCCGAGTCAATTTGAGCCTTTAAATGGAACTTTCTGTCATATGTTACAAGCTGATTCTATTCCAAGTCATGCTCTCCAAAATGTAGTGGTAGCAGCAAGATTTGGATTTTGCCAAGCTGCCTTTTATTCTTGCATTAAAGAGAATGTTTTGGGGATGTGTTTCTTTAAACATCTTATTTGAAGAAGGCTCAGTTGTTGCTTTCCAGAGCTTTTCAGATCTATCTGGACAATGGTGAAGGATTGGAGTGAATGCGGATAATAAACTCATGTGACAGCAGTAGAAAACGATATATGGTTTAAAATTTTTTTTTTCTGAAACCTTTGTCTGCAGGCCCAGTGGCCTAATGGATAAGGCATCAGCCTTTGGAGCTGAGGATTGTGGGTTCAAGTCCCATCTGGGTCAACTTATAAGGTGTTCTTTAGGAACTGCCAAGCGCTTCTGTTCACTGCTGCTCATTATCACCTTCACAATCTGGTCTGTCACATGTGTGAGCCGGATGAAAAAACATTGAAATGGACTTTGAAAATCAAAGCTGAATGCCTAACAGGTAAAGCTTCAGCTTCTTGAGCTTGGTGCAGAGTGTACCAGTAGTGTATTGGGGTTCGATTCCTGGCTGGTGCAGGTTTGTCTTCTGCTTCCTTTCAAGCTTTGCTGAAAAAGGCTTCCTAAGTTCTGTAACTCCTGAGTCAATTTGAGCTTCTTAATAGAACTTTCTGTCATATGTTACAAGCTGATTCTATTCCAAGTCATGCTCTTCAATATGTAGTGGTATCAGCAAGATTTGGATTTTTTTGAGCTTCCTAATAGAACTTTCTCTCAAATGTTACAAGCTGGTGGTATTCCATGTCAAGCTCTAAAAAGGTTGCTATTTTTTCTAGCAATTTATTCTAACATTTTTATGTTATAACATTTACATTTACAGCATTTGGCAGACGCCCTTATCCAGAGCGACGTACATAAGTGCTCTGTATTGTATCTATGCCGATCCAGTGGATCGGGTATCGGTGGTGCATGACCGATCCTAATCCGAAACCCGTGGTCATGGGCGTCGGAACCATTATATGTGGGTGGGACAGGACCCACCCACTTTTTAAGACCAATAGTATTGGACCCACCCACTTTTACCGTCTCTATTCAGCGCATATGTCCTTTTTATATTACTTTTCAGAGCGCCACCAGTCGAATCCATTCTGCTTGAGGAATGCCCTAATAAATTAAACTCCATTCCGTGTTTTACCTACAGCATTGACCACGCTCCTGCTTTCTGAAATCCATGGGCTTCGGAACCATTATATGTGTGTGGGACGGGACATGCCCATAAGAAAAATACACTTATATATTAAATTGCATTAATGAAAATAAATACATTTTATAGGAAATATGATTAACAGGCACCCTTTCCATTTACCTCATGGAAAGCGTTAAATATGTCAAGTCTAGTCACTTTTACTGTCACATCACCACAGCACATGTGCCTTGGTGAGTGAAATTCTTGGGAGCGAACTCCAGAAATTGCAGAGCAGTTTACATATAGTACTTAAAACGAAATTAAGATCAGTTACATATGGGTGAAAAATGTGCAAAATGCTCAATATCAGGTGAAATGTGCAAATGTGAAAAGATGCAATACACTCGTACATCAGTGGTCTTCACTATTTTTTTCATGTGAGCCACACTGATAGGACAAAGTCAATAGGAGAGCCACTTTCACCGCAAAGTATGCCAAGTTATTCAATCTTAAATAGCTTATCTGCTTAAATACAATGTACAATATTGCAATACAATAATTACTCGAGTTGCAGATGATGCATGCTCCCCATCAGTTACCTCTTTTGTCACTATCACATTGCTTTGTTGCTGTTCATTTTGTGCGCGGGATTGTTTGATAAGTAATCGATCCATTTTTTAGTCCGTGTGTACAGTAAACACAAGTTGTTAACTAGCATGAAACACAAACTAGCTTCTGGCAGGCCGCCAAAAACTGGGTATTGCGCAGAACGCAGTGAGTCAGTGACGAGTCAAATAATATATATAAATATATATATTATTATTTGTAATAGAGCACATTCGTTTTTCTATGCTTCCCTGATTGTTTTTAATGTTATTTACATGAAAAATAAATTTTAACCACATGATCATATCATCGTATTATTTACTGCCATGCAAGCCGCATATTAAAGCTTGGCGAGCCGCAATGAGTAACACTGTCGTACCTGGTCAGTACACACAGTGTACTATTGAACATATTTAAAATAGCAAAGACTTCACACTGTATATTATTTATTATTGATATAATCAATATATCATATAAAAATTTTGTGTATAAGTTAGAGATGTACCAATACCACTTTTTCTCTTCCGATCTGATTCATCCGATTCCATTTGAAGTCTCCAACTTTAAAATATGTCGCTCATTTGGGTGCAAGGTTTACTGTTTAATACATTTTGCATTGTGTTTCAATAGTTCTAATTTAAAATTCACTTTAAAATATTGCCTTTTCTTCAGAAAATAATTTTATTTAATAATTGCAGTATATATGGTTTAGATTGTTATACCACTAACTGTTAAAAGTGCTGTTTGCTACTGCATTAATACTTTTTTTTAAGGTTTCTTGTGTTTTCATTTTTCATCCAGTAATGGGCATTTTTGTATTTCTTTTCCAGCAACAAATAAATCTTTATAACTAAACGAGTTGTATACATTCTTTAGTTTTAAAGGTAGAAAAGAACACAGATATAGTGGGGTTCAAATGTTTGGGCACCCCAGGTAAACATTTGTACTAATGTGCATAAAGAAGCCAAGAAATGATAGAAAAACCTCCAAAAGGCTTCAAATTACAGATTAAACATTCTTGTAATTTGTCAAAAAAAAGATTTTATTTCCATCATTTACACTTTCAAAGTAACAGAAAATAAAAAAAATGGTGTCTGCAAAAGTTTGGGCACCCTGTAGAGTTTATAGCATGCACTACCCCCTTTGAAAAGCTGAGACCTTACAGTGTCATGGACTGTTCTCAATCATCGTCTGGAAAGACCAGGTGATGTCAATCTCAAAGGTTTTAAATGCCCAGACTCATCTGACCTTGCCCCAACAATCAGCACCATGGGTTCTTCTAAGCAGTTGTCTAGAAAACTGAAACTGAAAATAGTTGACACTCACAAAGCAGGAGAAGGCTATAAGAAGATAGCAAAGCATTTTCAGATGCCAATATCCTCTGTTCGGAATGTAATTAAGAAATGGCAGTCATCAGGAACAGTGGAAGTTAAAGCAAGATCTGGAAGACCAAAAAAAATATCAGACAGAACAGCTCACAGGATTGTGTGAAAAGCAAGTCAAAACCCATCGTTTGACTGCACGATCCCTCCAGAAAGATCTGGCAGACACTGGAGTTGTGGTACACCATTCCACTATAAAGAGATACTTGTACAAATATGTTATTCATGGAAGAGTCATCAGAAGAAAACCTCTTCTATGTCCTCACCACAAAAATCAGCGTTTGAAGTTTGCAAATGAACATATAGGCAAGCCTGATGCATTTTGGAAACAAGTTCTGTGGACTGATGAAGTTAAAATAGAACTTTTTGGCCGGAATAAGCAAAGGTACATTTGGAGAAGAAAGGGCACAGAATTTAATGAAAAGTGCCTTCA